>NW_027590982.1:0-134000 GCF_964213995.1 Mustelus asterias | reverse complement strand
ATTGTCCAACAGGGGGGAGCACATTAAGCAGCTGCCCTTAGTATCAGGAGCGGCGGGGATCAGATTAAGCAACAGCCGGGAAAAGATCAACCAACCGCGGGGGAACTCATTAACCAGTTTCGTGGGAACTCATTAACCAGTTTCGTGGGAACTCATTAACCAGTTTCGGGAAAACTTCAACCAGAGGCGGGGAAAGCATCAACCAACGGCGGGGAAGCCTTTGTCCAACAGGGGGGAGCACATTAAGCAGCTGCCCTTAGTATCAGGAGCAGCGGGGTACAAATGAACCAGCAGCGGGGAAAACAGCTTCGTGGGAACTCATTAACCAGTTTCGGGGGAACTCATTAACCAGTTTCGGGAAAACTTCCACCAAAGGCGGGGAAAGCATGAACCAACGGCGGGGAAGGCATTGTCCAACCGGGGGGAGCACATTAAGCAGCTGCCCTTAGTATCAGGAGCAGCGGGGATCAGATTAAGCAACAGCCGGGAAAAGATCAGCCAACCGCGGGGGAACTCATTAACCAGTTTCGGGAAAACTTCCACCAAAGGCGGGGAAAACATGCACCAACGGCGGGGAAGCCATTGTCCAACAGGGGGGAGCACATTAAGCAGCTGCCCTTAGTATCAGGAACAGCGGGGTACAAATGAACCAGCAGCGGGGAAAACAGCTTCGTGGGAACTCATTAACCAGTTTCGTGGGAACTCATTAACCAGTTTCGGGGGAACTCATTAACCAGTTTCGGGAAAACTTCCACCAAAGGCGGGGAAAACATGCACCAACGGCGGGGAAGCCATTGTCCAACAGGGGGGAGCACATTAAGCAGCTGCCCTTAGTATCAGGAGCAGCGGGGTACAAATGAACCAGCAGCGGGGAAAACAACTTCGTGGGAACTCATTAACCAGTTTCGTGGGAACTCATTAACCAGTTTCGGGAAAACGTCCACCAAAGGCGGGGAAAGCATCAACCAACGGCGGGGAAGCCATTGTCCAACAGTGGGGAGCACATTAGGCAGCTGCCCTTAGTATCAGGAGCAGCGGGGATCAGATTAAGCAACAGCCGGGAAAAGAACAGCCAACCGCGGGGGAACTCATTAACCAGTTTCGTGGGAACTCATTAACCAGTTTCGTGGGAACTCATTAACCAGTTTCGGGAAAACGTCCACCAAAGGCGGGGAAAACATGCACCAACGGCGGGGAAGCCATTGTCCAACAGGGGGGAGCACATTAAGCAGCTGCCCTTAGTATCAGGAGCGGCGGGGATCAGATTAAGCAACAGCCGGGAAAAGATCAACCAACCGCGGGGGAACTCATTAACCAGTTTCGTGGGAACTCATTAACCAGTTTCCTGGGAACTCATTAACCAGTTTCGGGAAAACTTCAACCAGAGGCGGGGAAAGCATCAACCAACGGCGGGGAAGCCTTTGTCCAACAGGGGGGAGCACATTAAGCAGCTGCCCTTAGTATCAGGAGCAGCGGGGTACAAATGAACCAGCAGCGGGGAAAACAGCTTCGTGGGAACTCATTAACCAGTTTCGGGGGAACTCATTAACCAGTTTCGGGAAAACTTCCACCAAAGGCGGGGAAAGCATGAACCAACGGCGGGGAAGGCATTGTCCAACCGGGGGGAGCACATTAAGCAGCTGCCCTTAGTATCAGGAGCAGCGGGGATCAGATTAAGCAACAGCCGGGAAAAGATCAGCCAACCGCGGGGGAACTCATTAACCAGTTTCGGGAAAACTTCCACCAAAGGCGGGGAAAACATGCACCAACGGCGGGGAAGCCATTGTCCAACAGGGGGGAGCACATTAAGCAGCTGCCCTTAGTATCAGGAACAGCGGGGTACAAATGAACCAGCAGCGGGGAAAACAGCTTCGTGGGAACTCATTAACCAGTTTCGTGGGAACTCATTAACCAGTTTCGGGGGAACTCATTAACCAGTTTCGGGAAAACTTCCACCAAAGGCGGGGAAAACATGCACCAACGGCGGGGAAGCCATTGTCCAACAGGGGGGAGCACATTAACCAGCTGCCCTTAGTATCAGGAGCAGCGGGGTACAAATGAACCAGCAGCGGGGAAAACAACTTCGTGGGAACTCATTAACCAGTTTCGTGGGAACTCATTAACCAGTTTCGGGAAAACGTCCACCAAAGGCGGGGAAAGCATCAACCAACGGCGGGGAAGCCATTGTCCAACAGTGGGGAGCACATTAGGCAGCTGCCCTTAGTATCAGGAGCAGCGGGGATCAGATTAAGCAACAGCCGGGAAAAGAACAGCCAACCGCGGGGGAACTCATTAACCAGTTTCGTGGGAACTCATTAACCAGTTTCGTGGGAACTCATTAACCAGTTTCGGGAAAACGTCCACCAAAGGCGGGGAAAACATGCACCAACGGCGGGGAAGCCATTGTCCAACAGGGGGGAGCACATTAAGCAGCTGCCCTTAGTATCAGGAGCGGCGGGGATCAGATTAAGCAACAGCCGGGAAAAGATCAACCAACCGCGGGGGAACTCATTAACCAGTTTCGTGGGAACTCATTAACCAGTTTCCTGGGAACTCATTAACCAGTTTCGGGAAAACTTCAACCAGAGGCGGGGAAAGCATCAACCAACGGCGGGGAAGCCTTTGTCCAACAGGGGGGAGCACATTAAGCAGCTGCCCTTAGTATCAGGAGCAGCGGGGTACAAATGAACCAGCAGCGGGGAAAACAGCTTCTTGGGAACTCATTAACCAGTTTCGGGGGAACTCATTAACCAGTTTCGGGAAAACTTCCACCAAAGGCGGGGAAAGCATGAACCAACGGCGGGGAAGGCATTGTCCAACCGGGGGGAGCACATTAAGCAGCTGCCCTTAGTATCAGGAGCAGCGGGGATCAGATTAAGCAACAGCCGGGAAAAGATCAGCCAACCGCGGGGGAACTCATTAACCAGTTTCGGGGGAACTCATTAACCAGTTTCGGGAAAACTTCCACCAACGGCGGGGAAAACATGCACCAACGGCGGGGAAGCCATTGTCCAACAGGGGGGAGCACATTAAGCAGCTGCCCTTAGTATCAGGAGCAGCGGGGTACAAATGAACCAGCAGCGGGGAAAACAGCTTCGTGGGAACTCATTAACCAGTTTCGTGGGAACTCATTAACCAGTTTCGGGGGAACTCATTAACCAGTTTCGGGAAAACTTCCACCAAAGGCGGGGAAAACATGCACCAACGGCGGGGAAGCCATTGTCCAACAGGGGGGAGCACATTAAGCAGCTGCCCTTAGTATCAGGAGCAGCGGGGTACAAATGAACCAGCAGCGGGGAAAACAACTTCGTGGGAACTCATTAACCAGTTTCGTGGGAACTCATTAACCAGTTTCGGGAAAACGTCCACCAAAGGCGGGGAAAGCATCAACCAACGGCGGGGAAGCCATTGTCCAACAGTGGGGAGCACATTAGGCAGCTGCCCTTAGTATCAGGAGCAGCGGGGATCAGATTAAGCAACAGCCGGGAAAAGAACAGCCAACCGCGGGGGAACTCATTAACCAGTTTCGTGGGAACTCATTAACCAGTTTCGTGGGAACTCATTAACCAGTTTCGGGAAAACGTCCACCAAAGGCGGGGAAAACATGCACCAACGGCGGGGAAGCCATTGTCCAACAGGGGGGAGCACATTAAGCAGCTGCCCTTAGTATCAGGAGCGGCGGGGATCAGATTAAGCAACAGCCGGGAAAAGATCAACCAACCGCGGGGGAACTCATTAACCAGTTTCGTGGGAACTCATTAACCAGTTTCCTGGGAACTCATTAACCAGTTTCGGGAAAACTTCAACCAGAGGCGGGGAAAGCATCAACCAACGGCGGGGAAGCCTTTGTCCAACAGGGGGGAGCACATTAAGCAGCTGCCCTTAGTATCAGGAGCAGCGGGGTACAAATGAACCAGCAGCGGGGAAAACTGCTTCTTGGGAACTCATTAACCAGTTTCGGGGGAACTCATTAACCAGTTTCGGGAAAACTTCCACCAAAGGCGGGGAAAGCATGAACCAACGGCGGGGAAGGCATTGTCCAACCGGGGGGAGCACATTAAGCAGCTGCCCTTAGTATCAGGAGCAGCGGGGATCAGATTAAGCAACAGCCGGGAAAAGATCAGCCAACCGCGGGGGAACTCATTAACCAGTTTCGGGGGAACTCATTAACCAGTTTCGGGAAAACTTCCACCAACGGCGGGGAAAACATGCACCAACGGCGGGGAAGCCATTGTCCAACAGGGGGGAGCACATTAAGCAGCTGCCCTTAGTATCAGGAGCAGCGGGGTACAAATGAACCAGCAGCGGGGAAAACAGCTTCGTGGGAACTCATTAACCAGTTTCGTGGGAACTCATTAACCAGTTTCGGGGGAACTCATTAACCAGTTTCGGGAAAACTTCCACCAAAGGCGGGGAAAACATGCACCAACGGCGGGGAAGCCATTGTCCAACAGGGGGGAGCACATTAAGCAGCTGCCCTTAGTATCAGGAGCAGCGGGGTACAAATGAACCAGCAGCGGGGAAAACAACTTCGTGGGAACTCATTAACCAGTTTCGTGGGAACTCATTAACCAGTTTCGGGAAAACGTCCACCAAAGGCGGGGAAAGCATCAACCAACGGCGGGGAAGCCATTGTCCAACAGTGGGGAGCACATTAGGCAGCTGCCCTTAGTATCAGGAGCAGCGGGGATCAGATTAAGCAACAGCCGGGAAAAGAACAGCCAACCGCGGGGGAACTCATTAACCAGTTTCGTGGGAACTCATTAACCAGTTTCGTGGGAACTCATTAACCAGTTTCGGGAAAACGTCCACCAAAGGCGGGGAAAACATGCACCAACGGCGGGGAAGCCATTGTCCAACAGGGGGGAGCACATTAAGCAGCTGCCCTTAGTATCAGGAGCGGCGGGGATCAGATTAAGCAACAGCCGGGAAAAGATCAACCAACCGCGGGGGAACTCATTAACCAGTTTCGTGGGAACTCATTAACCAGTTTCCTGGGAACTCATTAACCAGTTTCGGGAAAACTTCAACCAGAGGCGGGGAAAGCATCAACCAACGGCGGGGAAGCCTTTGTCCAACAGGGGGGAGCACATTAAGCAGCTGCCCTTAGTATCAGGAGCAGCGGGGTACAAATGAACCAGCAGCGGGGAAAACAGCTTCTTGGGAACTCATTAACCAGTTTCGGGGGAACTCATTAACCAGTTTCGGGAAAACTTCCACCAAAGGCGGGGAAAGCATGAACCAACGGCGGGGAAGGCATTGTCCAACCGGGGGGAGCACATTAAGCAGCTGCCCTTAGTATCAGGAGCAGCGGGGATCAGATTAAGCAACAGCCGGGAAAAGATCAGCCAACCGCGGGGGAACTCATTAACCAGTTTCGGGGGAACTCATTAACCAGTTTCGGGAAAACTTCCACCAACGGCGGGGAAAACATGCACCAACGGCGGGGAAGCCATTGTCCAACAGGGGGGAGCACATTAAGCAGCTGCCCTTAGTATCAGGAGCAGCGGGGTACAAATGAACCAGCAGCGGGGAAAACAGCTTCGTGGGAACTCATTAACCAGTTTCGTGGGAACTCATTAACCAGTTTCGGGGGAACTCATTAACCAGTTTCGGGAAAACTTCCACCAAAGGCGGGGAAAACATGCACCAACGGCGGGGAAGCCATTGTCCAACAGGGGGGAGCACATTAAGCAGCTGCCCTTAGTATCAGGAGCAGCGGGGTACAAATGAACCAGCAGCGGGGAAAACAACTTCGTGGGAACTCATTAACCAGTTTCGTGGGAACTCATTAACCAGTTTCGGGGAAACGTCCACCAAAGGCGGGGAAAGCATCAACCAACGGCGGGGAAGCCATTGTCCAACAGTCGGGAGCACATTAGGCAGCTGCCCTTAGTATCAGGAGCAGCGGGGATCAGATTAAGCAACAGCCGGGAAAAGAACAGCCAACCGCGGGGGAACTCATTAACCAGTTTCGTGGGAACTCATTAACCAGTTTCGTGGGAACTCATTAACCAGTTTCGGGAAAACGTCCACCAAAGGCGGGGAAAACATGCACCAACGGCGGGGAAGCCATTGTCCAACAGGGGGGAGCACATTAAGCAGCTGCCCTTAGTATCAGGAGCGGCGGGGATCAGATTAAGCAACAGCCGGGAAAAGATCAACCAACCGCGGGGGAACTCATTAACCAGTTTCGTGGGAACTCATTAACCAGTTTCCTGGGAACTCATTAACCAGTTTCGGGAAAACTTCAACCAGAGGCGGGGAAAGCATCAACCAACGGCGGGGAAGCCTTTGTCCAACAGGGGGGAGCACATTAAGCAGCTGCCCTTAGTATCAGGAGCAGCGGGGTACAAATGAACCAGCAGCGGGGAAAACAGCTTCGTGGGAACTCATTAACCAGTTTCGGGGGAACTCATTAACCAGTTTCGGGAAAACTTCCACCAAAGGCGGGGAAAGCATGAACCAACGGCGGGGAAGGCATTGTCCAACCGGGGGGAGCACATTAAGCAGCTGCCCTTAGTATCAGGAGCAGCGGGGATCAGATTAAGCAACAGCCGGGAAAAGATCAGCCAACCGCGGGGGAACTCATTAACCAGTTTCGGGGGAACTCATTAACCAGTTTCGGGAAAACTTCCACCAACGGCGGGGAAAACATGCACCAACGGCGGGGAAGCCATTGTCCAACAGGGGGGAGCACATTAAGCAGCTGCCCTTAGTATCAGGAGCAGCGGGGTACAAATGAACCAGCAGCGGGGAAAACAGCTTCGTGGGAACTCATTAACCAGTTTCGTGGGAACTCATTAACCAGTTTCGGGGGAACTCATTAACCAGTTTCGGGACAACTTCCACCAAAGGCGGGGAAAACATGCACCAACGGCGGGGAAGCCATTGTCCAACAGGGGGGAGCACATTAAGCAGCTGCCCTTAGTATCAGGAGCAGCGGGGTACAAATGAACCAGCAGCGGGGAAAACAGCTTCGTGGGAACTCATTAACCAGTTTCGTGGGAACTCATTAACCAGTTTCGGGGGAACTCATTAACCAGTTTCGGGAAAACATGAACCGAAGGCGGGAAAAACATGAACCAACGGCGGGGAAGCCATTGTCCAACAGTGGGGAGCACATTAAGCAGCTGCCCTTAGTATCAGGAGCAGCGGGGTACAAGTGAACCAGCAGCGGGGAAAACAACTTCGTGGGAACTCATTAACCAGTTTCGTGGGAACTCATTAACCAGTTTCGGGAAAACGTCCACCAAAGGCGGGGAAAGCATCAACCAACGGCGTGGAAGCCAATGTCCAACAGTGGGGAGCACATTAAGCAGCTGCCCTTAGTATCAGGAGCAGCGGGGTACAAATGAACCAGCAGCGGGGAAAATAGCTTCGTGGGAACTCATTAACCAGTTTCGTGGGAACTCATTAACCAGTTTCGTGGGAACTCATTAACCAGTTTCGGGAAAACATCAACCAAAGGCGGGGAAACATCAAACAACGGCGGGGATGCCATTGTCCAACAGGGGGGAGCACATTAAGCAGCTGCCCTTAGTATCAGGAGCAGCGGGGATCAGATTAAGCAACAGCCGGGAAAAGATCAGCCAACCGCGGGGGAACTCATTAACCAGTTTCCTGGGAACTCATTAACCAGTTTCGTGGGAACTCATTAACCAGTTTCGGGAAAACGTCCACCAAAGGCGGGGAAAACATCAACCAACGGCGGGGAAGCCATTGTCCAACAGGGGGGAGCACATTAAGCAGCTGCCCTTAGTATCAGGAGCAGCGGGGATCAGATGAAGCAACAGCCGTGAAAAGAACAGCCAACCGCGGGGGAACTCATTAACCAGTTTCGTGGGAACTCATTAACCAGTTTCGTGGGAACTCATTAACCAGTTTCGGGAAAACTTCAACCAGAGGCGGGGAAAGCATCAACCAACGGCGGGGAAGCCTTTGTCCAACAGGGGGGAGCACATTAAGCAGCTGCCCTTAGTATCAGGAGCATCGGTGCACCAATGAACCAGCAGCGGGGAAAACAGCTTCGTGGGAACTCATTAACCAGTTTCGTGGGAACTCATTAACCAGTTTCGGGAAAACATCAACCAAAGGCGGGGAAAACATCAAACAACGGCGGGGAAGCCATTGTCCAACAGGGGGGAGCACATTAAGCAGCTGCCCTTAGTATCAGGAGCAGCGGGGTACAAATGAACCAGCAGCGGGGAAAACAGCTTCGTGGGAACTCATTAACCAGTTTCGTGGGAACTCATTAACCAGTTTCGGGGGAACTCATTAACCAGTTTCGGGAAAACCTCCACCAAAGGCGGGGAAAGCATGAACCAACGGCGGGGAAGCCATTGTCCAACCGGGGGGAGCACATTAAGCAGCTGCTCTTAGTATCAGGAGCAGCGGGGATCAGATTAAGCAACAGCCGGGAAAAGATCAGCCAACCGCGGGGGAACTCATTAACCAGTTTCCTGGGAACTCATTAACCAGTTTCGTGGGAACTCATTAACCAGTTTCGGGAAAACGTCCACCAAAGGCGGGGAAAACATCAACCAACGGCGGGGAAGCCATTGTCCAACAGGGGGGAGCACATTAAGCAGCTGCCCTTAGTATCAGGAGCAGCGGGGATCAGATGAAGCAACAGCCGTGAAAAGAACAGCGAACCGCGGGGGAACTCATTAACCAGTTTCGTGGGAACTCATTAACCAGTTTCGTGGGAACTTATTAACCAGTTTCGGGAAAACTTCAACCAGAGGCGGGGAAAGCATCAACCAACGGCGGGGAAGCCTTTGTCCAACAGGGGGGAGCACATTAAGCAGCTGCCCTTAGTATCAGGAGCAGCGGGGTACAAATGAACCAGCAGCGGGGAAAACAACTTCGTGGGAACTCATTAACCAGTTTCGTGGGAACTCATTAACCAGTTTCGGGAAAACGTCCACCAAAGGCGGGGAAAGCATCAACCAACGGCGTGGAAGCCATTGTCCAACAGTGGGGAGCACATTAAGCAGCTGCCCTTAGTATCAGGAGCAGCGGGGTACAAATGAACCAGCAGCGGGGAAAACAGCTTCGTGGGAACTCATTAACCAGTTTCGTGGGAACTCATTAACCAGTTTCGGGGGAACTCATTAACCAGTTTCGGGAAAACTTCCACCAAAGGCGGGGAAAACATGCACCAACGGCGGGGAAGCCATTGTCCAACAGGGGGGAGCACATTAAGCAGCTGCCCTTAGTATCAGGAGCAGCGGGGTACAAATGAACCAGCAGCGGGGAAAACAACTTCGTGGGAACTCATTAACCAGTTTCGTGGGAACTCATTAACCAGTTTCGGGAAAACGTCCACCAAAGGCGGGGAAAGCATGAACCAACGGCGGGGAAGCCATTGTCCAACCGGGGGGAGCACATTAAGCAGCTGCCCTTAGTATCAGGAGCAGCGGGGATCAGATTAAGCAACAGCCGGGAAAAGATCAGCCAACCGCGGGGGAACTCATTAACCAGTTTCCTGGGAACTCATTAACCAGTTTCGTGGGAACTCATTAACCAGTTTCGGGAAAACGTCCACCAAAGGCGGGGAAAACATCAACCAACGGCGGGGAAGCCATTGTCCAACAGGGGGGAGCACATTAAGCAGCTGCCCTTAGTATCAGGAGCAGCGGGGATCAGATGAAGCAACAGCCGTGAAAAGAACAGCGAACCGCGGGGGAACTCATTAACCAGTTTCGTGGGAACTCATTAACCAGTTTCGGGAAAACTTCCACCAAAGGCGGGGAAAACATGCACCAACGGCGGGGAAGCCTTTGTCCAACAGGGGGGAGCACATTAAGCAGCTGCCCTTAGTATCAGGAGCAGCGGGGTACAAATGAACCAGCAGCGGGGAAAACAGCTTCGTGGGAACTCATTAACCAGTTTCGGGGGAACTCATTAACCAGTTTCGGGAAAACGTCCACCAAAGGCGGGGAAAACATCAACCAACGGCGGGGAAGCCATTGTCCAACAGGGGGGAGCACATTAAGCAGCTGCCCTTAGTATCAGGAGCAGCGGGGATCAGATTAAGCAACAGCCGGGAAAAGAACAGCCAACCGCGGGGGAACTCATTAACCAGTTTCGTGGGAACTCATTAACCAGTTTCGTGGGAACTCATTAACCAGTTTCGGGAAAACGTCCACCAAAGGCGGGGAAAACATGAACCAACGGCGGGGAGGCCATTGTCCAACAGGGGGGAGCACATTAAGCAGCTGCCCTTAGTATCAGGAGCAGCGGGGATCAGATTAAGCAACAGGAGGGAAAAGATCAGCCAACCGCGGGGGAACTCATTAACCAGTTTCGTGGGAACTCATTAACCAGTTTCGGGAAAACTTCCACCAAAGGCGGGGAAAACATGCACCAACGGCGGGGAAGCCATTGTCCAACAGGGGGGAGCACATTAAGCAGCTGCCCTTAGTATCAGGAGCAGCGGGGTACAAATGAACCAGCAGCGGGGAGAACAACTTCGTGGGAACTCATTAACCAGTTTCGTGGGAACTCATTAACCAGTTTCGGGAAAACGTCCACCAAAGGCGGGGAAAGCATCAACCAACGGCGGGGAAGCCATTGTCCAACAGTGGGGAGCACATTAGGCAGCTGCCCTTAGTATCAGGAGCAGCGGGGATCAGATTAAGCAACAGCCGGGAAAAGAACAGCCAACCGCGGGGGAACTCATTAACCAGTTTCGTGGGAACTCATTAACCAGTTTCGTGGGAACTCATTAACCAGTTTCGGGAAAACGTCCACCAAAGGCGGGGAAAACATGCACCAACGGCGGGGAAGCCATTGTCCAACAGGGGGAGCACATTAAGCAGCTGCCCTTAGTATCAGGAGCGGCGGGGATCAGATTAAGCAACAGCCGGGAAAAGATCAACCAACCGCGGGGGAACTCATTAACCAGTTTCGTGGGAACTCACTAACCAGTTTCCTGGGAACTCATTAACCAGTTTCGGGAAAACTTCAACCAGAGGCGGGGAAAGCATCAACCAACGGCGGGGAAGCCTTTGTCCAACAGGGGGGAGCACATTAAGCAGCTGCCCTTAGTATCAGGAGCAGCGGGGTACAAATGAACCAGCAGCGGGGAAAACAGCTTCGTGGGAACTCATTAACCAGTTTCGGGGGAACTCATTAACCAGTTTCGGGAACACTTCCACCAAAGGCGGGGAAAGCATGAACCAACGGCGGGGAAGGCATTGTCCAACCGGGGGGAGCACATTAAGCAGCTGCCCTTAGTATCAGGAGCAGCGGGGATCAGATTAAGCAACAGCCGGGAAAAGATCAGCCAACCGCGGGGGAACTCATTAACCAGTTTCGGGGGAACTCATTAACCAGTTTCGGGAAAACTTCCACCAACGGCGGGGAAAACATGCACCAACGGCGGGGAAGCCATTGTCCAACAGGGGGGAGCACATTAAGCAGCTGCCCTTAGTATCAGGAGCAGCGGGGTACAAATGAACCAGCAGCGGGGAAAACAGCTTCGTGGGAACTCATTAACCAGTTTCGTGGGAACTCATTAACCAGTTTCGGGGGAACTCATTAACCAGTTTCGGGAAAACTTCCACCAAAGGCGGGGAAAACATGCACCAACGGCGGGGAAGCCATTGTCCAACAGGGGGGAGCACATTAAGCAGCTGCCCTTAGTATCAGGAGCAGCGGGGTACAAATGAACCAGCAGCGGGGAAAACAACTTCGTGGGAACTCATTAACCAGTTTCGTGGGAACTCATTAACCAGTTTCGGGAAAACGTCCACCAAAGGCGGGGAAAGCATCAACCAACGGCGGGGAAGCCATTGTCCAACAGTGGGGAGCACATTAGGCAGCTGCCCTTAGTATCAGGAGCAGCGGGGATCAGATCAAGCAACAGCCGGGAAAAGAACAGCCAACCGCGGGGGAACTCATTAACCAGTTTCGTGGGAACTCATTAACCAGTTTCGTGGGAACTCATTAACCAGTTTCGGGAAAACGTCCACCAAAGGCGGGGAAAACATGCACCAACGGCGGGGAAGCCATTGTCCAACCGGGGGGAGCACATTAAGCAGCTGCCCTTAGTATCAGGAGCGGCGGGGATCAGATTAAGCAACAGCCGGGAAAAGATCAACCAACCGCGGGGGAACTCATTAACCAGTTTCGTGGGAACTCATTAACCAGTTTCGTGGGAACTCATTAACCAGTTTCGGGAAAACTTCAACCAGAGGCGGGGAAAGCATCAACCAACGGCGGGGAAGCCTTTGTCCAACAGGGGGGAGCACATTAAGCAGCTGCCCTTAGTATCAGGAGCAGCGGGGTACAAATGAACCAGCAGCGGGGAAAACAGCTTCGTGGGAACTCATTAACCAGTTTCGGGGGAACTCATTAACAAGTTTCGGGAAAACTTCCACCAAAGGCGGGGAAAGCATGAACCAACGGCGGGGAAGGCATTGTCCAACCGGGGGGAGCACATTAAGCAGCTGCCCTTAGTATCAGGAGCAGCGGGGATCAGATTAAGCAACAGCCGGGAAAAGATCAGCCAACCGCGGGGGAACTCATTAACCAGTTTCGGGAAAACTTCCACCAAAGGCGGGGAAAACATGCACCAACGGCGGGGAAGCCATTGTCCAACAGGGGGGAGCACATTAAGCAGCTGCCCTTAGTATCAGGAGCAGCGGGGTACAAATGAACCAGCAGCGGGGAAAACAGCTTCGTGGGAACTCATTAACCAGTTTCGTGGGAACTCATTAACCAGTTTCGGGGGAACTCATTAACCAGTTTCGGGAAAACTTCCACCAAAGGCGGGGAAAACATGCACCAACGGCGGGGAAGCCATTGTCCAACAGGGGGGAGCACATTAAGCAGCTGCTCTTAGTATCAGGAGCAGCGGGGTACAAATGAACCAGCAGCGGGGAAAACAACTTCGTGGGAACTCATTAACCAGTTTCGTGGGAACTCATTAACCAGTTTCGGGAAAACGTCCACCAAAGGCGGGGAAAGCATCAACCAACGGCGGGGAAGCCATTGTCCAACAGTGGGGAGCACATTAGGCAGCTGCCCTTAGTATCAGGAGCAGCGGGGATCAGATTAAGCAACAGCCGGGAAAAGAACAGCCAACCGCGGGGGAACTCATTAACCAGTTTCGTGGGAACTCATTAACCAGTTTCGTGGGAACTCATTAACCAGTTTCGGGAAAACGTCCACCAAAGGCGGGGAAAACATGCACCAACGGCGGGGAAGCCATTGTCCAACAGGGGGGAGCACATTAAGCAGCTGCCCTTAGTATCAGGAGCGGCGGGGATCAGATTAAGCAACAGCCGGGAAAAGATCAACCAACCGCGGGGGAACTCATTAACCAGTTTCGTGGGAACTCATTAACCAGTTTCCTGGGAACTCATTAACCAGTTTCGGGAAAACTTCAACCAGAGGCGGGGAAAGCATCAACCAACGGCGGGGAAGCCTTTGTCCAACAGGGGGGAGCACATTAAGCAGCTGCCCTTAGTATCAGGAGCAGCGGGGTACAAATGAACCAGCAGCGGGGAAAACAGCTTCGTGGGAACTCATTAACCAGTTTCGGGGGAACTCATTAACCAGTTTCGGGAAAACTTCCACCAAAGGCGGGGAAAGCATGAACCAACCCCGGGGAAGGCATTGTCCAACCGGGGGGAGCACATTAAGCAGCTGCCCTTAGTATCAGGAGCAGCGGGGATCAGATTAAGCAACAGCCGGGAAAAGATCAGCCAACCGCGGGGGAACTCATTAACCAGTTTCGGGGGAACTCATTAACCAGTTTCGGGAAAACTTCCACCAACGGCGGGGAAAACATGCACCAACGGCGGGGAAGCCATTGTCCAACAGGGGGGAGCACATTAAGCAGCTGCCCTTAGTATCAGGAGCAGCGGGGTACAAATGAACCAGCAGCGGGGAAAACAGCTTCGTGGGAACTCATTAACCAGTTTCGTGGGAACTCATTAACCAGTTTCGGGGGAACTCATTAACCAGTTTCGGGAAAACTTCCACCAAAGGCGGGGAAAACATGCACCAACGGCGGGGAAGCCATTGTCCAACAGGGGGGAGCACATTAAGCAGCTGCCCTTAGTATCAGGAGCAGCGGGGTACAAATGAACCAGCAGCGGGGAAAACAACTTCGTGGGAACTCATTAACCAGTTTCGTGGGAACTCATTAACCAGTTTCGGGGAAACGTCCACCAAAGGCGGGGAAAGCATCAACCAACGGCGGGGAAGCCATTGTCCAACAGTGGGGAGCACATTAGGCAGCTGCCCTTAGTATCAGGAGCAGCGGGGATCAGATTAAGCAACAGCCGGGAAAAGAACAGCCAACCGCGGGGGAACTCATTAACCAGTTTCGTGGGAACTCATTAACCAGTTTCGTGGGAACTCATTAACCAGTTTCGGGAAAACGTCCACCAAAGGCGGGGAAAACATGCACCAACGGCGGGGAAGCCATTGTCCAACAGGGGGGAGCACATTAAGCAGCTGCCCTTAGTATCAGGAGCGGCGGGGATCAGATTAAGCAACAGCCGGGAAAAGATCAACCAACCGCGGGGGAACTCATTAACCAGTTTCGTGGGAACTCATTAACCAGTTTCCTGGGAACTCATTAACCAGTTTCGGGAAAACTTCAACCAGAGGCGGGGAAAGCATCAACCAACGGCGGGGAAGCCTTTGTCCAACAGGGGGGAGCACATTAAGCAGCTGCCCTTAGTATCAGGAGCAGCGGGGTACAAATGAACCAGCAGCGGGGAAAACTGCTTCGTGGGAACTCATTAACCAGTTTCGGGGGAACTCATTAACCAGTTTCGGGAAAACTTCCACCAAAGGCGGGGAAAGCATGAACCAACGGCGGGGAAGGCATTGTCCAACCGGGGGGAGCACATTAAGCAGCTGCCCTTAGTATCAGGAGCAGCGGGGATCAGATTAAGCAACAGCCGGGAAAAGATCAGCCAACCGCGGGGGAACTCATTAACCAGTTTCGGGGGAACTCATTAACCAGTTTCGGGAAAACTTCCACCAACGGCGGGGAAAACATGCACCAACGGCGGGGAAGCCATTGTCCAACAGGGGGGAGCACATTAAGCAGCTGCCCTTAGTATCAGGAGCAGCGGGGTACAAATGAACCAGCAGCGGGGAAAACAGCTTCGTGGGAACTCATTAACCAGTTTCGTGGGAACTCATTAACCAGTTTCGGGGGAACTCATTAACCAGTTTCGGGACAACTTCCACCAAAGGCGGGGAAAACATGCACCAACGGCGGGGAAGCCATTGTCCAACAGGGGGGAGCACATTAAGCAGCTGCCCTTAGTATCAGGAGCAGCGGGGTACAAATGAACCAGCAGCGGGGAAAACAGCTTCGTGGGAACTCATTAACCAGTTTCGTGGGAACTCATTAACCAGTTTCGGGGGAACTCATTAACCAGTTTCGGGAAAACATGAACCGAAGGCGGGAAAAACATGAACCAACGGCGGGGAAGCCATTGTCCAACAGTGGGGAGCACATTAAGCAGCTGCCCTTAGTATCAGGAGCAGCGGGGTACAAATGAACCAGCAGCGGGGAAAACAACTTCGTGGGAACTCATTAACCAGTTTCGTGGGAACTCATTAACCAGTTTCGGGAAAACGTCCACCAAAGGCGGGGAAAGCATCAACCAACGGCGTGGAAGCCATTGTCCAACAGTGGGGAGCACATTAAGCAGCTGCCCTTAGTATCAGGAGCAGCGGGGTACAAATGAACCAGCAGCGGGGAATATAGCTTCGTGGGAACTCATTAACCAGTTTCGTGGGAACTCAATAACCAGTTTCGTGGGAACTCATTAACCAGTTTCGGGAAAACATCAACCAAAGGCGGGGAAACATCAAACAACGGCGGGGATGCCATTGTCCAACAGGGGGGAGCACATTAAGCAGCTGCCCTTAGTATCAGGAGCAGCGGGGATCAGATTAAGCAACAGCCGGGAAAAGATCAGCCAACCGCGGGGGAACTCATTAACCAGTTTCCTGGGAACTCATTAACCAGTTTCGTGGGAACTCATTAACCAGTTTCGGGAAAACGTCCACCAAAGGCGGGGAAAACATCAACCAACGGCGGGGAAGCCATTGTCCAACAGGGGGGAGCACATTAAGCAGCTGCCCTTAGTATCAGGAGCAGCGGGGATCAGATGAAGCAACAGCCGTGAAAAGAACAGCCAACCGCGGGGGAACTCATTAACCAGTTTCGTGGGAACTCATTAACCAGTTTCGTGGGAACTCATTAACCAGTTTCGGGAAAACTTCAACCAGAGGCGGGGAAAGCATCAACCAACGGCGGGGAAGCCTTTGTCCAACAGGGGGGAGCACATTAAGCAGCTGCCCTTAGTATCAGGAGCATCGGTGCACCAATGAACCAGCAGCGGGGAAAACAGCTTCGTGGGAACTCATTAACCAGTTTCGTGGGAACTCATTAACCAGTTTCGGGAAAACATCAACCAAAGGCGGGGAAAACATCAAACAACGGCGGGGAAGCCATTGTCCAACAGGGGGGAGCACATTAAGCAGCTGCCCTTAGTATCAGGAGCAGCGGGGTACAAATGAACCAGCAGCGGGGAAAACAGCTTCGTGGGAACTCATTAACCAGTTTCGTGGGAACTCATTAACCAGTTTCGGGGGAACTCATTAACCAGTTTCGGGAAAACCTCCACCAAAGGCGGGGAAAGCATGAACCAACGGCGGGGAAGCCATTGTCCAACCGGGGGGAGCACATTAAGCAGCTGCTCTTAGTATCAGGAGCAGCGGGGATCAGATTAAGCAACAGCCGGGAAAAGATCAGCCAACCGCGGGGGAACTCATTAACCAGTTTCCTGGGAACTCATTAACCAGTTTCGTGGGAACTCATTAACCAGTTTCGGGAAAACGTCCACCAAAGGCGGGGAAAACATCAACCAACGGCGGGGAAGCCATTGTCCAACAGGGGGGAGCACATTAAGCAGCTGCCCTTAGTATCAGGAGCAGCGGGGATCAGATGAAGCAACAGCCGTGAAAAGAACAGCGAACCGCGGGGGAACTCATTAACCAGTTTCGTGGGAACTCATTAACCAGTTTCGTGGGAACTTATTAACCAGTTTCGGGAAAACTTCAACCAGAGGCGGGGAAAGCATCAACCAACGGCGGGGAAGCCTTTGTCCAACAGGGGGGAGCACATTAAGCAGCTGCCCTTAGTATCAGGAGCAGCGGGGTACAAATGAACCAGCAGCGGGGAAAACAACTTCGTGGGAACTCATTAACCAGTTTCGTGGGAACTCATTAACCAGTTTCGGGAAAACGTCCACCAAAGGCGGGGAAAGCATCAACCAACGGCGTGGAAGCCATTGTCCAACAGTGGGGAGCACATTAAGCAGCTGCCCTTAGTATCAGGAGCAGCGGGGTACAAATGAACCAGCAGCGGGGAAAAGAGCTTCGTGGGAACTCATTAACCAGTTTCGTGGGAACTCATTAACCAGTTTCGGGAAAACGTCCACCAAAGGCGGGGAAAACATGCACCAACGGCGGGGAAGCCATTGTCCAACAGGGGGGAGCACATTAAGCAGCTGCCCTTAGTATCAGGAGCGGCGGGGATCAGATTAAGCAACAGCCGGGAAAAGATCAACCAACCGCGGGGGAACTCATTAACCAGTTTCGTGGGAACTCATTAACCAGTTTCGGGGGAACTCATTAACCAGTTTCGGGAAACCTTCCACCAAAGGCGGGGAAAACATCAACCAGCGGCGGGGAAGCCATTGTCCAACAGGCGGGAGCACATTAAGCAGCTGCCCTTAGTATCAGGAGCAGCGGGGTACAAATGAACCAGCAGCGGGGAAAACAGCTTCGTGGGAACTCATTAACCAGTTTCGGGGGAACTCATTAACCAGTTTCGGGAAAACATCAACCAGAGGCGGGGAAAGCATCAACCAACGGCGGGGAAGCCTTCGTCCAACAGGGGGGAGCACATTAAGCAGCTGCCCTCAGTATCAGGAGCAGCGGGGTGCAAATGAACCAGCAGCGGGGAAAACAACTTCGTGGGAACTCATTAACCAGTTTCGGGGGAACTCATTAACCAGTTTCGGGAAAACATGAACCAAAGGCGGGGAAAACGTGAACCAACTGCGGGGAAGCCATTGTCCAACAGGGGGCAGTACATTAAGCAGCTGCCCTTAGTATCAGGAGCAGCGGGGATCAGATTAAGGAACAGCCGGGAAAAGATCAGCCAACCGCGGGGGAACTCATTAACCAGTTTCGTGGGAACTCATTAACCAGTTTCGTGGGAACTCATTAACCAGTTTCGGGAAAACTTCAACCAAAGGCGGGGAAAACATCAACCAACGGCGGGGAAGCCATTGTCCTACAGTGGGGAGCACATTAAGCAGCTGCCCTTAGTATCAGGAGCAGCGGGGATCAGATTAAGGAACAGCCGGGAAAAGATCAGCCAACCGCGGGGGAACTCATTAACCAGTTTCGTGGGAACTCATTAACCAGTTTCGGGAAAACGTCCAGCAAAGGCGGGGAAAACATGAACCAGCGGCGGGGAAGGCATTGTCCAACAGGGGGGAGCACATTAAGCAGCTGCCCTTCGTATCAGGAGCAGCGGGGATCAGATTAAGGAACAGCCGGGAAAAGATCAGCCAACCGCGGGGGAACTCATTAACCAGTTTCGTGGGAACTCATTAACCAGTTGCGGGAAAACTTCCACCAAAGGCGGGGAAAACATCAACCAGCGGGGGGGAAGCCATTGTCCAACAGGGGGGAGCACATTAAGCAGCTGCCCTTGGTATCAGGAGCGGCGGGGTACAAATGAACCAGCAGCGGGGAAAACAGCTTCGTGGGAACTCATTAACCAGTTTCGTGGGAACTCATTAACCAGTTTCGTGGGAACTCATTAACCAGTTTCGGGAAAACTTCCACCCAAAGGCGGGGAAAGCATCAACCAACGGCGGGGAAGCCATTGTCCAACAGGGGGGAGCACATTAAGCAGCTGCCCTTAGTATCAGGAGCAGCGGGGAACAGATTAAGCAACAGCCGGGAAAAGATCAACCAACCGCGGGGGAACTCATTAACCAGTTTCCTGGGAACTCATTAACCAGTTTCGGGAAAACTTCCACCAAAGGCGGGGAAAACATCAAACAACGGCGGGGAAGCCATTGTCCAACAGGGGGGAGCACATTAAGCAGCTGCCCTTAGTATCAGGAGCAGCGGGGATCAGATTAAGCAACAGCCGGGAAAAGATCAGGAAACCGCGGGGGAACTCATTAACCAGTTTCGTGGGAACTCATTAACCAGTTTCGGGAAAACATCAACCAAAGGCGGGGAAAGCATCAACCAACGGCGGGGAAGCCACTGTCCAACAGTGGGGAGCACATTAAGCAGCTGCCCTTAGTCTCAGGAGCAGCGGGGATCAGATTAAGCAACAGCCTGGGAAAAGATCAACAAACCGCGGGGGAACTCATTAACCAGTTTCCTGGGAACTCATTAACCAGTTTCGTGGGAACTCATTAACCAGTTTCGGGAAAACCTCCACCAAAGGCGGGGAAAGCATGAACCAACGGCGGGGAAGCCATTGTCCAACCGGGGGGAGCACATTAAGCAGCTGCCCTTAGTATCAGGAGCAGCGGGGTACAAATGAACCAGCAGCGGGGAAAACAACTTCGTCGGAACTCATTAACCAGTTCCGTGGGAACTCATTAACCAGTTTCGGGGGAACTCATTAACCAGTTTCGGGAAAACTTCCACCAAAGGCGGGGAAAGCATCAACCAACGGCCGGGAAGCCATTGTCCAACAGTGGGGAGCACATTAAGCAGCTGCCCTTAGTATCAGGAGCAGCGGGGATCAGATTAAGCAACAGCCGGGAAAAGATCAGCCAACCGCGGGGGAACTCATTAACCAGTTTCGTGGGAACTCATTAACCAGTTTCGTGGGAACTCATTAACCAGTTTCGGGAAAACGTCCACCAAAGGCGGGGAAAACATGAACCAACGGCGGGGAGGCCATTGTCCAACAGGGGGGAGCACATTAAGCAGCTGCCCTTAGTATCAGGAGCAGCGGGGTACAAATGAACCAGCAGCGGGGAAAACAACTTCGTGGGAACTCATTAACCATTTTCGTGGGAACTCATTAACCAGTTTCGGGAAAACATCCACCAAAGGCGGGGAAAGCATCAACCAACGGCCGGGAAGCCATTGTCCAACAGTGGGGAGCACATTAAGCAGCTGCCCTTAGTATCAGGAGCAGCGGGGATCAGATTAAGCAACAGCCGGGAAAAGATCAGCCACCCGCGGGGGAACTCATTAACCAGTTTCGTGGGAACTCATTAACCAGTTTCGTGGGAACTCATTAACCAGTTTCGGGAAAACGTCCACCAAAGGCGGGGAAAACATGAACCAACGGCGGGGAGGCCATTGTCCAACAGGGGGGAGCACATTAAGCAGCTGCCCTTAGTATCAGGAGCAGCGGGGTACAAATGAACCAGCAGCGGGGAAAACAACTTCGTGGGAACTCATTAACCAGTTTCGTGGGAACTCATTAACCAGTTTCGGGAAAACATCCACCAAAGGCGGGGAAAGCATCAACCAACGGCCGGGAAGCCATTGTCCAACAGTGGGGAGCACATTAAGCAGCTGCCCTTAGTATCAGGAGCAGCGGGGATCAGATTAAGCAACAGCCGGGAAAAGATCAGCCAACCGCGGGGGAACTCATTAACCAATTTCGTGGGAACTCATTAACCAGTTTCGTGGGAACTCATTAACCAGTTTCGGGAAAACGTCCACCAAAGGCGGGGAAAACATGAACCAACGGCGGGGAGGCCATTGTCCAACAGGGGGGAGCACATTAAGCAGCTGCCCTTAGTATCAGGAGCAGCGGGGATCAGATTAAGCAACAGCCGGGAAAAGAACAGCCAACCGCGGGGGAACTCATTAACCAGTTTCGTGGGAACTCATTAACCAGTTTCGGGAAAACTTCCACCAAAGGCGGGGAAAACATGCACCAACGGCGGGGAAGCCTTTGTCCAACAGGGGGGAGCACATTAAGCAGCTGCCCTTAGTATCAGGAGCAGCGGGGTACAAATGAACCAGCAGCGGGGAAAACAGCTTCGTGGGAACTCATTAACCAGTTTCGGGGGAACTCATTAACCAGTTTCGGGAAAACGTCCACCAAAGGCGGGGAAAACATCAACCAACGGCGGGGAAGCCATTGTCCAACAGGGGGGAGCACATTAAGCAGCTGCCCTTAGTATCAGGAGCAGCGGGGATCAGATTAAGCAACAGCCGGGAAAAGAACAGCCAACCGCGGGGGAACTCATTAACCAGTTTCGTGGGAACTCATTAACCAGTTTCGTGGGAACTCATTAACCAGTTTCGGGAAAACGTCCACCAAAGGCGGGGAAAACATGAACCAACGGCGGGGAGGCCATTGTCCAACAGGGGGGAGCACATTAAGCAGCTGCCCTTAGTATCAGGAGCAGCGGGGATCAGATTAAGCAACAGGAGGGAAAAGATCAGCCAACCGCGGGGGAACTCATTAACCAGTTTCGTGGGAACTCATTAACCAGTTTCGGGAAAACTTCCACCAAAGGCGGGGAAAACATGCACCAACGGCGGGGAAGCCATTGTCCAACAGGGGGGAGCACATTAAGCAGCTGCCCTTAGTATCAGGAGCAGCGGGGTACAAATGAACCAGCAGCGGGGAAAACAACTTCGTGGGAACTCATTAACCAGTTTCGTGGGAACTCATTAACCAGTTTCGGGAAAACGTCCACCAAAGGCGGGGAAAGCATCAACCAACGGCGGGGAAGCCATTGTCCAACAGTGGGGAGCACATTAGGCAGCTGCCCTTAGTATCAGGAGCAGCGGGGATCAGATTAAGCAACAGCCGGGAAAAGAACAGCCAACCGCGGGGGAACTCATTAACCAGTTTCGTGGGAACTCATTAACCAGTTTCGTGGGAACTCATTAACCAGTTTCGGGAAAACGTCCACCAAAGGCGGGGAAAACATGCACCAACGGCGGGGAAGCCATTGTCCAACAGGGGGGAGCACAATAAGCAGCTGCCCTTAGTATCAGGAGCGGCGGGGATCAGATTAAGCAACAGCCGGGAAAAGATCAACCAACCGCGGGGGAACTCATTAACCAGTTTCGTGGGAACTCATTAACCAGTTTCCTGGGAACTCATTAACCAGTTTCGGGAAAACTTCAACCAGAGGCGGGGAAAGCATCAACCAACGGCGGGGAAGCCTTTGTCCAACAGGGGGGAGCACATTAAGCAGCTGCCCTTAGTATCAGGAGCAGCGGGGTACAAATGAACCAGCAGCGGGGAAAACAGCTTCGTGGGAACTCATTAACCAGTTTCGGGGGAACTCATTAACCAGTTTCGGGAAAACTTCCACCAAAGGCGGGGAAAGCATGAACCAACGGCGGGGAAGGCATTGTCCAACCGGGGGGAGCACATTAAGCACCTGCCCTTAGTATCAGGAGCAGCGGGGATCAGATTAAGCAACAGCCGGGAAAAGATCAGCCAACCGCGGGGGAACTCATTAACCGGTTTCGGGGGAACTCATTAACCAGTTTCGGGAAAACTTCCACCAACGGCGGGGAAAACATGCACCAACGGCGGGGAAGCCATTGTCCAACAGGGGGGAGCACATTAAGCAGCTGCCCTTAGTATCAGGAGCAGCGGGGTACAAATGAACCAGCAGCGGGGAAAACAGCTTCGTGGGAACTCATTAACCAGTTTCGTGGGAACTCATTAACCAGTTTCGTGGGAACTCATTAACCAGTTTCGGGAAAACGTCCACCAAAGGCGGGGAAAACATGAACCAACGGCGGGGAGGCCATTGTCCAACAGGGGGGAGCACATTAAGCAGCTGCCCTTAGTATCAGGAGCAGCGGGGTACAAATGAACCAGCAGCGGGGAAAACAACTTCGTGGGAACTCATTAACCATTTTCGTGGGAACTCATTAACCAGTTTCGGGAAAACATCCACCAAAGGCGGGGAAAGCATCAACCAACGGCCGGGAAGCCATTGTCCAACAGTGGGGAGCACATTAAGCAGCTGCCCTTAGTATCAGGAGCAGCGGGGATCAGATTAAGCAACAGCCGGGAAAAGATCAGCCAACCGCGGGGGAACTCATTAACCAGTTTCGTGGGAACTCATTAACCAGTTTCGTGGGAACTCATTAACCAGTTTCGGGAAAACGTCCACCAAAGGCGGGGAAAACATGAACCAACGGCGGGGAGGCCATTGTCCAACAGGGGGGAGCACATTAAGCAGCTGCCCTTAGTATCAGGAGCAGCGGGGTACAAATGAACCAGCAGCGGGGAAAACAACTTCGTGGGAACTCATTAACCAGTTTCGTGGGAACTCATTAACCAGTTTCGGGAAAACATCCACCAAAGGCGGGGAAAGCATCAACCAACGGCCGGGAAGCCATTGTCCAACAGTGGGGAGCACATTAAGCAGCTGCCCTTAGTATCAGGAGCAGCGGGGATCAGATTAAGCAACAGCCGGGAAAAGATCAGCCAACCGCGGGGGAACTCATTAACCAGTTTCGTGGGAACTCATTAACCAGTTTCGTGGGAACTCATTAACCAGTTTCGGGAAAACGTCCACCAAAGGCGGGGAAAACTTGAACCAACGGCGGGGAGGCCATTGTCCAACAGGGGGGAGCACATTAAGCAGCTGCCCTTAGTATCAGGAGCAGCGGGGATCAGATTAAGCAACAGCCGGGAAAAGAACAGCCAACCGCGGGGGAACTCATTAACCAGTTTCGTGGGAACTCATTAACCAGTTTCGGGAAAACTTCCACCAAAGGCGGGGAAAACATGCACCAACGGCGGGGAAGCCTTTGTCCAACAGGGGGGAGCACATTAAGCAGCTGCCCTTAGTATCAGGAGCAGCGGGGTACAAATGAACCAGCAGCGCGGAAAACAGCTTCGTGGGAACTCATTAACCAGTTTCGGGGGAACTCATTAACCAGTTTCGGGAAAACGTCCACCAAAGGCGGGGAAAACATCAACCAACGGCGGGGAAGCCATTGTCCAACAGGGGGGAGCACATTAAGCAGCTGCCCTTAGTATCAGGAGCAGCGGGGATCAGATTAAGCAACAGCCGGGAAAAGAACAGCCAACCGCGGGGGAACTCATTAACCAGTTTCGTGGGAACTCATTAACCAGTTTCGTGGGACCTCATTAACCAGTTTCGGGAAAACGTCCACCAAAGGCGGGGAAAACATGAACCAACGGCGGGGAGGCCATTGTCCAACAGGGGGGAGCACATTAAGCAGCTGCCCTTAGTATCAGGAGCAGCGGGGATCAGATTAAGCAACAGGAGGGAAAAGATCAGCCAACCGCGGGGGAACTCATTAACCAGTTTCGTGGGAACTCATTAACCAGTTTCGGGAAAACTTCCACCAAAGGCGGGGAAAACATGCACCAACGGCGGGGAAGCCATTGTCCAACAGGGGGGAGCACATTAAGCAGCTGCCCTTAGTATCAGGAGCAGCGGGGTACAAATGAACCAGCAGCGGGGAAAACAACTTCGTGGGAACTCATTAACCAGTTTCGTGGGAACTCATTAACCAGTTTCGGGAAAACGTCCACCAAAGGCGGGGAAAGCATCAACCAACGGCGGGGAAGCCATTGTCCAACAGTGGGGAGCACATTAGGCAGCTGCCCTTAGTATCAGGAGCAGCGGGGATCAGATTAAGCAACAGCCGGGAAAAGAACAGCCAACCGCGGGGGAACTCATTAACCAGTTTCGTGGGAACTCATTAACCAGTTTCGTGGGAACTCATTAACCAGTTTCGGGAAAACGTCCACCAAAGGCGGGGAAAACATGCACCAACGGCGGGGAAGCCATTGTCCAACAGGGGGGAGCACATTAAGCAGCTGCCCTTAGTATCAGGAGCGGCGGGGATCAGATTAAGCAACAGCCGGGAAAAGATCAACCAACCGCGGGGGAACTCATTAACCAGTTTCGTGGGAACTCATTAACCAGTTTCCTGGGAACTCATTAACCAGTTTCGGGAAAACTTCAACCAGAGGCGGGGAAAGCATCAACCAACGGCGGGGAAGCCTTTGTCCAACAGGGGGGAGCACATTAAGCAGCTGCCCTTAGTATCAGGAGCAGCGGGGTACAAATGAACCAGCAGCGGGGAAAACAGCTTCGTGGGAACTCATTAACCAGTTTCGGGGGAACTCATTAACCAGTTTCGGGAAAACTTCCATCAAAGGCGGGGAAAGCATGAACCAACGGCGGGGAAGGCATTGTCCAACCGGGGGGAGCACATTAAGCAGCTGCCCTTAGTATCAGGAGCAGCGGGGATCAGATTAAGCAACAGCCGGGAAAAGATCAGCCAACCGCGGGGGAACTCATTAACCAGTTTCGGGGGAACTCATTAACCAGTTTCGGGAAAACTTCCACCAACGGCGGGGAAAACATGCACCAACGGCGGGGAAGCCATTGTCCAACAGGGGGGAGCACATTAAGCAGCTGCCCTTAGTATCAGGAGCAGCGGGGTACAAATGAACCAGCAGCGGGGAAAACAGCTTCGTGGGAACTCATTAACCAGTTTCGTGGGAACTCATTAACCAGTTTCGGGGGAACTCATTAACCAGTTTCGGGAAAACTTCCACCAAAGGCGGGGAAAACATGCACCAACGGCGGGGAAGCCATTGTCCAACAGGGGGGAGCACATTAAGCAGCTGCCCTTAGTATCAGGAGCAGCGGGGTACAAATGAACCAGCAGCGGGGAAAACAACTTCGTGGGAACTCATTAACCAGTTTCGTGGGAACTCATTAACCAGTTTCGGGAAAACGTCCACCAAAGGCGGGGAAAGCATCAACCAACGGCGGGGAAGCCATTGTCCAACAGTGGGGAGCACATTAGGCAGCTGCCCTTAGTATCAGGAGCAGCGGGGATCAGATTAAGCAACAGCCGGGAAAAGAACAGCCAACCGCGGGGGAACTCATTAACCAGTTTCGTGGGAACTCATTAACCAGTTTCGTGGGAACTCATTAACCAGTTTCGGGAAAACGTCCACCAAAGGCGGGGAAAACATGCACCAACGGCGGGGAAGCCATTGTCCAACAGGGGGGAGCACATTAAGCAGCTGCCCTTAGTATCAGGAGCGGCGGGGATCAGATTAAGCAACAGCCGGGAAAAGATCAACCAACCGCGGGGGAACTCATTAACCAGTTTCGTGGGAACTCATTAACCAGTTTCCTGGGAACTCATTAACCAGTTTCGGGAAAACTTCAACCAGAGGCGGGGAAAGCATCAACCAACGGCGGGGAAGCCTTTGTCCAACAGGGGGGAGCACATTAAGCAGCTGCCCTTAGTATCAGGAGCAGCGGGGTACAAATGAACCAGCAGCGGGGAAAACAGCTTCGTGGGAACTCATTAACCAGTTTCGGGGGAACTCATTAACCAGTTTCGGGAAAACTTCCACCAAAGGCGGGGAAAGCATGAACCAACGGCGGGGAAGGCATTGTCCAACCGGGGGGAGCACATTAAGCAGCTGCCCTTAGTATCAGGAGCAGCGGGGATCAGATTAAGCAACAGCCGGGAAAAGATCAGCCAACCGCGGGGGAACTCATTAACCAGTTTCGGGGGAACTCATTAACCAGTTTCGGGAAAACTTCCACCAACGGCGGGGAAAACATGCACCAACGGCGGGGAAGCCATTGTCCAACAGGGGGGAGCACATTAAGCAGCTGCCCTTAGTATCAGGAGCAGCGGGGTACAAATGAACCAGCAGCGGGGAAAACAGCTTCGTGGGAACTCATTAACCAGTTTCGTGGGAACTCATTAACCAGTTTCGGGGGAACTCATTAACCAGTTTCGGGAAAACTTCCACCAAAGGCGGGGAAAACATGCACCAACGGCGGGGAAGCCATTGTCCAACAGGGGGGAGCACATTAAGCAGCTGCCCTTAGTATCAGGAGCAGCGGGGTACAAATGAACCAGCAGCGGGGAAAACAGCTTCGTGGGAACTCATTAACCAGTTTCGTGGGAACTCATTAACCAGTTTCGGGGGAACTCATTAACCAGTTTCGGGAAAACATGAACCGAAGGCGGGAAAAACATGAACCAACGGCGGGGAAGCCATTGTCCAACAGTGGGGAGCACATTAAGCAGCTGCCCTTAGTATCAGGAGCAGCGGGGTACAAATGAACCAGCAGCGGGGAAAACAACTTCGTGGGAACTCATTAACCAGTTTCGTGGGAACTCATTAACCAGTTTCGGGAAAACGTCCACCAAAGGCGGGGAAAGCATCAACCAACGGCGTGGAAGCCATTGTCCAACAGTGGGGAGCACATTAAGCAGCTGCCCTTAGTATCAGGAGCAGCGGGGTACAAATGAACCAGCAGCGGGGAAAACAGCTTCGTGGGAACTCATTAACCAGTTTCGTGGGAACTCATTAACCAGTTTCGTGGGAACTCATTAACCAGTTTCGGGAAAACATCAACCAAAGGCGGGGAAAACATCAAACAACGGCGGGGATGCCATTGTCCAACAGGGGGGAGCACATTAAGCAGCTGCCCTTAGTATCAGGAGCAGCGGGGATCAGATTAAGCAACAGCCGGGAAAAGATCAGCCAACCGCGGGGGAACTCATTAACCAGTTTCCTGGGAACTCATTAACCAGTTTCGTGGGAACTCATTAACCAGTTTCGGGAAAACGTCCACCAAAGGCGGGGAAAACATCTACCAACGGCGGGGAAGCCATTGTCCAACAGGGGGGAGCACATTAAGCAGCTGCCCTTAGTATCAGGAGCAGCGGGGATCAGATGAAGCAACAGCCGTGAAAAGAACAGCCAACCGCGGGGGAACTCATTAACCAGTTTCGTGGGAACTCATTAACCAGTTTCGTGGGAACTCATTAACCAGTTTCGGGAAAACTTCAACCAGAGGCGGGGAAAGCATCAACCAACGGCGGGGAAGCCTTTGTCCAACAGGGGGGAGCACATTAAGCAGCTGCCCTTAGTATCAGGAGCAGCGGGGTACAAATGAACCAGCAGCGGGGAAAACAACTTCGTGGGAACTCATTAACCAGTTTCGTGGGAACTCATTAACCAGTTTCGGGAAAACGTCCACCAAAGGCGGGGAAAGCATCAACCAACGGCGTGGAAGCCATTGTCCAACAGTGGGGAGCACATTAAGCAGCTGCCCTTAGTATCAGGAGCAGCGGGGTACAAATGAACCAGCAGCGGGGAAAACAGCTTCGTGGGAACTCATTAACCAGTTTCGTGGGAACTCATTAACCAGTTTCGGGAAAACGTCCACCAAAGGCGGGGAAAACATGCACCAACGGCGGGGAAGCCATTGTCCAACAGGGGGGAGCACATTAAGCAGCTGCCCTTAGTATCAGGAGCGGCGGGGATCAGATTAAGCAACAGCCGGGAAAAGATCAACCAACCGCGGGGGAACTCATTAACCAGTTTCGTGGGAACTCATTAACCAGTTTCGGGGGAACTCATTAACCAGTTTCGGGAAACCTTCCACCAAAGGCGGGGAAAACATCAACCAGCGGCGGGGAAGCCATTGTCCAACAGGCGGGAGCACATTAAGCAGCTGCCCTTAGTATCAGGAGCAGCGGGGTACAAATGAACCAGCAGCGGGGAAAACAGCTTCGTGGGAACTCATTAACCAGTTTCGGGGGAACTCATTAACCAGTTTCGGGAAAACATCAACCAGAGGCGGGGAAAGCATCAACCAACGGCGGGGAAGCCTTCGTCCAACAGGGGGGAGCACATTAAGCAGCTGCCCTCAGTATCAGGAGCAGCGGGGTGCAAATGAACCAGCAGCGGGGAAAACAACTTCGTGGGAACTCATTAACCAGTTTCGGGGGAACTCATTAACCAGTTTCGGGAAAACATGAACCAAAGGCGGGGAAAACGTGAACCAACTGCGGGGAAGCCATTGTCCAACAGGGGGCAGTACATTAAGCAGCTGCCCTTAGTATCAGGAGCAGCGGGGATCAGATTAAGGAACAGCCGGGAAAAGATCAGCCAACCGCGGGGGAACTCATTAACCAGTTTCGTGGGAACTCATTAACCAGTTTCGTGGGAACTCATTAACCAGTTTCGGGAAAACTTCAACCAAAGGCGGGGAAAACATCAACCAACGGCGGGGAAGCCATTGTCCTACAGTGGGGAGCACATTAAGCAGCTGCCCTTAGTATCAGGAGCAGCGGGGATCAGATTAAGGAACAGCCGGGAAAAGATCAGCCAACCGCGGGGGAACTCATTAACCAGTTTCGTGGGAACTCATTAACCAGTTTCGGGAAAACGTCCAGCAAGGGCGGGGAAAACATGAACCAGCGGCGGGGAAGGCATTGTCCAACAGGGGGGAGCACATTAAGCAGCTGCCCTTCCTATCAGGAGCAGCGGGGATCAGATTAAGGAACAGCCGGGAAAAGATCAGCCAACCGCGGGGGAACTCATTAACCAGTTTCGTGGGAACTCATTAACCAGTTGCGGGAAAACTTCCACCAAAGGCGGGGAAAACATCAACCAGCGGGGGGGAAGCCATTGTCCAACAGGGGGGAGCACATTAAGCAGCTGCCCTTGGTATCAGGAGCGGCGGGGTACAAATGAACCAGCAGCGGGGAAAACAGCTTCGTGGGAACTCATTAACCAGTTTCGTGGGAACTCATTAACCAGTTTCGTGGGAACTCATTAACCAGTTTCGGGAAACCTTCCACCCAAAGGCGGGGAAAGCATCAACCAACGGCGGGGAAGCCATTGTCCAACAGGGGGGAGCACATTAAGCAGCTGCCCTTAGTATCAGGAGCAGCGGGGAACAGATTAAGCAACAGCCGGGAAAAGATCAACCAACCGCGGGGGAACTCATTAACCAGTTTCCTGGGAACTCATTAACCAGTTTCGGGAAAACTTCCACCAAAGGCGGGGAAAACATCAAACAACGGCGGGGAAGCCATTGTCCAACAGGGGGGAGCACATTAAGCAGCTGCCCTTAGTATCAGGAGCAGCGGGGATCAGATTAAGCAACAGCCGGGAAAAGATCAGGAAACCGCGGGGGAACTCATTAACCAGTTTCGTGGGAACTCATTAACCAGTTTCGGGAAAACATCAACCAAAGGCGGGGAAAGCATCAACCAACGGCGGGGAAGCCACTGTCCAACAGTGGGGAGCACATTAAGCAGTTGCCCTTAGTCTCAGGAGCAGCGGGGATCAGATTAAGCAACAGCCTGGGAAAAGATCAACCAACCGCGGGGGAACTCATTAACCAGTTTCCTGGGAACTCATTAACCAGTTTCGTGGGAACTCATTAACCAGTTTCGGGAAAACCTCCACCAAAGGCGGGGAAAGCATGAACCAACGGCGGGGAAGCCATTGTCCAACCGGGGGGAGCACATTAAGCAGCTGCCCTTAGTATCAGGAGCAGCGGGGTACAAATGAACCAGCAGCGGGGAAAACAACTTCGTGGGAACTCATTAACCAGTTTCGTGGGAACTCATTAACCAGTTTCGGGGGAACTCATTAACCAGTTTCGGGAAAACTTCCACCAAAGGCGGGGAAAGCATCAACCAACGGCCGGGAAGCCATTGTCCAACAGTGGGGAGCACATTAAGCAGCTGCCCTTAGTATCAGGAGCAGCGGGGATCAGATTAAGTAACAGCCGGGAAAAGATCAGCCAACCGCGGGGGAACTCATTAACCAGTTTCGTGGGAACTCATTAACCAGTTTCGTGGGAACTCATTAACCAGTTTCGGGAAAACGTCCACCAAAGGCGGGGAAAACATGAACCAACGGCGGGGAGGCCATTGTCCAACAGGGGGGAGCACATTAAGCAGCTGCCCTTAGTATCAGGAGCAGCGGGGTACAAATGAACCAGCAGCGGGGAAAACAACTTCGTGGGAACTCATTAACCAGTTTCGTGGGAACTCATTAACCAGTTTCGGGAAAACGTCCACCAAAGGCGGGGAAAGCATCAACCAACGGCGGGGAAGCCATTGTCCAACAGTGGGGAGCACATTAGGCAGCTGCCCTTAGTATCAGGAGCAGCGGGGATCAGATTAAGCAACAGCCGGGAAAAGAACAGCCAACCGCGGGGGAACTCATTAACCAGTTTCGTGGGAACTCATTAACCAGTTTCGTGGGAACTCATTAACCAGTTTCGGGAAAACGTCCACCAAAGGCGGGGAAAACATGCACCAACGGCGGGGAAGCCATTGTCCAACAGGGGGGAGCACATTAAGCAGCTGCCCTTAGTATCAGGAGCGGCGGGGATCAGATTAAGCAACAGCCGGGAAAAGATCAACCAACCGCGGGGGAACTCATTAACCAGTTTCGTGGGAACTCATTAACCAGTTTCCTGGGAACTCATTAACCAGTTTCGGGAAAACTTCAACCAGAGGCGGGGAAAGCATCAACCAACGGCGGGGAAGCCTTTGTCCAACAGGGGGGAGCACATTAAGCAGCTGCCCTTAGTATCAGGAGCAGCGGGGTACAAATGAACCAGCAGCGGGGAAAACAGCTTCGTGGGAACTCATTAACCAGTTTCGGGGGAACTCATTAACCAGTTTCGGGAAAACTTCCACCAAAGGCGGGGAAAGCATGAACCAACCCCGGGGAAGGCATTGTCCAACCGGGGGGAGCACATTAAGCAGCTGCCCTTAGTATCAGGAGCAGCGGGGATCAGATTAAGCAACAGCCGGGAAAAGATCAGCCAACCGCGGGGGAACTCATTAACCAGTTTCGGGGGAACTCATTAACCAGTTTCGGGAAAACTTCCACCAACGGCGGGGAAAACATGCACCAACGGCGGGGAAGCCATTGTCCAACAGGGGGGAGCACATTAAGCAGCTGCCCTTAGTATCAGGAGCAGCGGGGTACAAATGAACCAGCAGCGGGGAAAACAGCTTCGTGGGAACTCATTAACCAGTTTCGTGGGAACTCATTAACCAGTTTCGGGGGAACTCATTAACCAGTTTCGGGAAAACTTCCACCAAAGGCGGGGAAAACATGCACCAACGGCGGGGAAGCCATTGTCCAACAGGGGGGAGCACATTAAGCAGCTGCCCTTAGTATCAGGAGCAGCGGGGTACAAATGAACCAGCAGCGGGGAAAACAACTTCGTGGGAACTCATTAACCAGTTTCGTGGGAACTCATTAACCAGTTTCGGGGAAACGTCCACCAAAGGCGGGGAAAGCATCAACCAACGGCGGGGAAGCCATTGTCCAACAGTGGGGAGCACATTAGGCAGCTGCCCTTAGTATCAGGAGCAGCGGGGATCAGATTAAGCAACAGCCGGGAAAAGAACAGCCAACCGCGGGGGAACTCATTAACCAGTTTCGTGGGAACTCATTAACCAGTTTCGTGGGAACTCATTAACCAGTTTCGGGAAAACGTCCACCAAAGGCGGGGAAAACATGCACCAACGGCGGGGAAGCCATTGTCCAACAGGGGGGAGCACATTAAGCAGCTGCCCTTAGTATCAGGAGCGGCGGGGATCAGATTAAGCAACAGGCGGGAAAAGATCAACCAACCGCGGGGGAACTCATTAACCAGTTTCGTGGGAACTCATTAACCAGTTTCCTGGGAACTCATTAACCAGTTTCGGGAAAACTTCAACCAGAGGCGGGGAAAGCATCAACCAACGGCGGGGAAGCCTTTGTCCAACAGGGGGGAGCACATTAAGCAGCTGCCCTTAGTATCAGGAGCAGCGGGGTACAAATGAACCAGCAGCGGGGAAAACTGCTTCGTGGGAACTCATTAACCAGTTTCGGGGGAACTCATTAACCAGTTTCGGGAAAACTTCCACCAAAGGCGGGGAAAGCATGAACCAACGGCGGGGAAGGCATTGTCCAACCGGGGGGAGCACATTAAGCAGCTGCCCTTAGTATCAGGAGCAGCGGGGATCAGATTAAGCAACAGCCGGGAAAAGATCAGCCAACCGCGGGGGAACTCATTAACCAGTTTCGGGGGAACTCATTAACCAGTTTCGGGAAAACTTCCACCAACGGCGGGGAAAACATGCACCAACGGCGGGGAAGCCATTGTCCAACAGGGGGGAGCACATTAAGCAGCTGCCCTTAGTATCAGGAGCAGCGGGGTACAAATGAACCAGCAGCGGGGAAAACAGCTTCGTGGGAACTCATTAACCAGTTTCGTGGGAACTCATTAACCAGTTTCGGGGGAACTCATTAACCAGTTTCGGGACAACTTCCACCAAAGGCGGGGAAAACATGCACCAACGGCGGGGAAGCCATTGTCCAACAGGGGGGAGCACATTAAGCAGCTGCCCTTAGTATCAGGAGCAGCGGGGTACAAATGAACCAGCAGCGGGGAAAACAGCTTCGTGGGAACTCATTAACCAGTTTCGTGGGAACTCATTAACCAGTTTCGGGGGAACTCATTAACCAGTTTCGGGAAAACATGAACCGAAGGCGGGAAAAACATGAACCAACGGCGGGGAAGCCATTGTCCAACAGTGGGGAGCACATTAAGCAGCTGCCCTTAGTATCAGGAGCAGCGGGGTACAAATGAACCAGCAGCGGGGAAAACAACTTCGTGGGAACTCATTAACCAGTTTCGTGGGAACTCATTAACCAGTTTCGGGAAAACGTCCACCAAAGGCGGGGAAAGCATCAACCAACGGCGTGGAAGCCATTGTCCAACAGTGGGGAGCACATTAAGCAGCTGCCCTTAGTATCAGGAGCAGCGGGGTACAAATGAACCAGCAGCGGGGAATATAGCTTCGTGGGAACTCATTAACCAGTTTCGTGGGAACTCATTAACCAGTTTCGTGGGAACTCATTAACCAGTTTCGGGAAAACATCAACCAAAGGCGGGGAAACATCAAACAACGGCGGGGATGCCATTGTCCAACAGGGGGGAGCACATTAAGCAGCTGCCCTTAGTATCAGGAGCAGCGGGGATCAGATTAAGCAACAGCCGGGAAAAGATCAGCCAACCGCGGGGGAACTCATTAACCAGTTTCCTGGGAACTCATTAACCAGTTTCGTGGGAACTCATTAACCAGTTTCGGGAAAACGTCCACCAAAGGCGGGGAAAACATCAACCAACGGCGGGGAAGCCATTGTCCAACAGGGGGGAGCACATTAAGCAGCTGCCCTTAGTATCAGGAGCAGCGGGGATCAGATGAAGCAACAGCCGTGAAAAGAACAGCCAACCGCGGGGGAACTCATTAACCAGTTTCGTGGGAACTCATTAACCAGTTTCGTGGGAACTCATTAACCAGTTTCGGGAAAACTTCAACCAGAGGCGGGGAAAGCATCAACCAACGGCGGGGAAGCCTTTGTCCAACAGGGGGGAGCACATTAAGCAGCTGCCCTTAGTATCAGGAGCATCGGTGCACCAATGAACCAGCAGCGGGGAAAACAGCTTCGTGGGAACTCATTAACCAGTTTCGTGGGAACTCATTAACCAGTTTCGGGAAAACATCAACCAAAGGCGGGGAAAACATCAAACAACGGCGGGGAAGCCATTGTCCAACAGGGGGGAGCACATTAAGCAGCTGCCCTTAGTATCAGGAGCAGCGGGGTACAAATGAACCAGCAGCGGGGAAAACAGCTTCGTGGGAACTCATTAACCAGTTTCGTGGGAACTCATTAACCAGTTTCGGGGGAACTCATTAACCAGTTTCGGGAAAACCTCCACCAAAGGCGGGGAAAGCATGAACCAACGGCGGGGAAGCCATTGTCCAACCGGGGGGAGCACATTAAGCAGCTGCTCTTAGTATCAGGAGCAGCGGGGATCAGATTAAGCAACAGCCGGGAAAAGATCAGCCAACCGCGGGGGAACTCATTAACCAGTTTCCTGGGAACTCATTAACCAGTTTCGTGGGAACTCATTAACCAGTTTCGGGAAAACGTCCACCAAAGGCGGGGAAAACATCAACCAACGGCGGGGAAGCCATTGTCCAACAGGGGGGAGCACATTAAGCAGCTGCCCTTAGTATCAGGAGCAGCGGGGATCAGATGAAGCAACAGCCGTGAAAAGAACAGCGAACCGCGGGGGAACTCATTAACCAGTTTCGTGGGAACTCATTAACCAGTTTCGTGGGAACTTATTAACCAGTTTCGGGAAAACTTCAACCAGAGGCGGGGAAAGCATCAACCAACGGCGGGGAAGCCTTTGTCCAACAGGGGGGAGCACATTAAGCAGCTGCCCTTAGTATCAGGAGCAGCGGGGTACAAATGAACCAGCAGCGGGGAAAACAACTTCGTGGGAACTCATTAACCAGTTTCGTGGGAACTCATTAACCAGTTTCGGGAAAACGTCCACCAAAGGCGGGGAAAGCATCAACCAACGGCGTGGAAGCCATTGTCCAACAGTGGGGAGCACATTAAGCAGCTGCCCTTAGTATCAGGAGCAGCGGGGTACAAATGAACCAGCAGCGGGGAAAAGAGCTTCGTGGGAACTCATTAACCAGTTTCGTGGGAACTCATTAACCAGTTTCGGGAAAACGTCCACCAAAGGCGGGGAAAACATGCACCAACGGCGGGGAAGCCATTGTCCAACAGGGGGGAGCACATTAAGCAGCTGCCCTTAGTATCAGGAGCGGCGGGGATCAGATTAAGCAACAGCCGGGAAAAGATCAACCAACCGCGGGGGAACTCATTAACCAGTTTCGTGGGAACTCATTAACCAGTTTCGGGGGAACTCATTAACCAGTTTCGGGAAACCTTCCACCAAAGGCGGGGAAAACATCAACCAGCGGCGGGGAAGCCATTGTCCAACAGGCGGGAGCACATTAAGCAGCTGCCCTTAGTATCAGGAGCAGCGGGGTACAAATGAACCAGCAGCGGGGAAAACAGCTTCGTGGGAACTCATTAACCAGTTTCGGGGGAACTCATTAACCAGTTTCGGGAAAACATCAACCAGAGGCGGGGAAAGCATCAACCAACGGCGGGGAAGCCTTCGTCCAACAGGGGGGAGCACATTAAGCAGCTGCCCTCAGTATCAGGAGCAGCGGGGTGCAAATGAACCAGCAGCGGGGAAAACAACTTCGTGGGAACTCATTAACCAGTTTCGGGGGAACTCATTAACCAGTTTCGGGAAAACATGAACCAAAGGCGGGGAAAACGTGAACCAACTGCGGGGAAGCCATTGTCCAACAGGGGGCAGTACATTAAGCAGATGCCCTTAGTATCAGGAGCAGCGGGGATCAGATTAAGGAACAGCCGGGAAAAGATCAGCCAACCGCGGGGGAACTCATTAACCAGTTTCGTGGGAACTCATTAACCAGTTTCGTGGGAACTCATTAACCAGTTTCGGGAAAACTTCAACCAAAGGCGGGGAAAACATCAACCAACGGCGGGGAAGCCATTGTCCTACAGTGGGGAGCACATTAAGCAGCTGCCCTTAGTATCAGGAGCAGCGGGGATCAGATTAAGGAACAGCCGGGAAAAGATCAGCCAAACCGCGGGGGAACTCATTAACCAGTTTCGTGGGAACTCATTAACCAGTTTCGGGAAAACGTCCAGCAAAGGCGGGGAAAACATGAACCAGCGGCGGGGAAGGCATTGTCCAACAGGGGGGAGCACATTAAGCAGCTGCCCTTCGTATCAGGAGCAGCGGGGATCAGATTAAGGAACAGCCGGGAAAAGATCAGCCAACCGCGGGGGAACTCATTAACCAGTTTCGTGGGAACTCATTAACCAGTTGCGGGAAAACTTCCACCAAAGGCGGGGAAAACATCAACCAGCGGGGGGGAAGCCATTGTCCAACAGGGGGGAGCACATTAAGCAGCTGCCCTTGGTATCAGGAGCGGCGGGGTACAAATGAACCAGCAGCGGGGAAAACAGCTTCGTGGGAACTCATTAACCAGTTTCGTGGGAACTCATTAACCAGTTTCGTGGGAACTCATTAACCAGTTTCGGGAAAACTTCCACCCAAAGGCGGGGAAAGCATCAACCAACGGCGGGGAAGCCATTGTCCAACAGGGGGGAGCACATTAAGCAGCTGCCCTTAGTATCAGGAGCAGCGGGGAACAGATTAAGCAACAGCCGGGAAAAGATCAACCAACCGCGGGGGAACTCATTAACCAGTTTCCTGGGAACTCATTAACCAGTTTCGGGAAAACTTCCACCAAAGGCGGGGAAAACATCAAACAACGGCGGGGAAGCCATTGTCCAACAGGGGGGAGCACATTAAGCAGCTGCCCTTAGTATCAGGAGCAGCGGGGATCAGATTAAGCAACAGCCGGGAAAAGATCAGGAAACCGCGGGGGAACTCATTAACCAGTTTCGTGGGAACTCATTAACCAGTTTCGGGAAAACATCAACCAAAGGCGGGGAAAGCATCAACCAACGGCGGGGAAGCCACTGTCCAACAGTGGGGAGCACATTAAGCAGCTGCCCTTAGTCTCAGGAGCAGCGGGGATCAGATTAAGCAACAGCCTGGGAAAAGATCAACAAACCGCGGGGGAACTCATTAACCAGTTTCCTGGGAACTCATTAACCAGTTTCGTGGGAACTCATTAACCAGTTTCGGGAAAACCTCCACCAAAGGCGGGGAAAGCATGAACCAACGGCGGGGAAGCCATTGTCCAACCGGGGGGAGCACATTAAGCAGCTGCCCTTAGTATCAGGAGCAGCGGGGTACAAATGAACCAGCAGCGGGGAAAACAACTTCGTCGGAACTCATTAACCAGTTTCGTGGGAACTCATTAACCAGTTTCGGGGGAACTCATTAACCAGTTTCGGGAAAACTTCCACCAAAGGCGGGGAAAGCATCAACCAACGGCCGGGAAGCCATTGTCCAACAGTGGGGAGCACATTAAGCAGCTGCCCTTAGTATCAGGAGCAGCGGGGATCAGATTAAGCAACAGCCGGGAAAAGATCAGCCAACCGCGGGGGAACTCATTAACCAGTTTCGTGGGAACTCATTAACCAGTTTCGTGGGAACTCATTAACCAGTTTCGGGAAAACGTCCACCAAAGGCGGGGAAAACATGAACCAACGGCGGGGAGGCCATTGTCCAACAGGGGGGAGCACATTAAGCAGCTGCCCTTAGTATCAGGAGCAGCGGGGTACAAATGAACCAGCAGCGGGGAAAACAACTTCGTGGGAACTCATTAACCATTTTCGTGGGAACTCATTAACCAGTTTCGGGAAAACATCCACCAAAGGCGGGGAAAGCATCAACCAACGGCCGGGAAGCCATTGTCCAACAGTGGGGAGCACATTAAGCAGCTGCCCTTAGTATCAGGAGCAGCGGGGATCAGATTAAGCAACAGCCGGGAAAAGATCAGCCACCCGCGGGGGAACTCATTAACCAGTTTCGTGGGAACTCATTAACCAGTTTCGTGGGAACTCATTAACCAGTTTCGGGAAAACGTCCACCAAAGGCGGGGAAAACATGAACCAACGGCGGGGAGGCCATTGTCCAACAGGGGGGAGCACATTAAGCAGCTGCCCTTAGTATCAGGAGCAGCGGGGTACAAATGAACCAGCAGCGGGGAAAACAACTTCGTGGGAACTCATTAACCAGTTTCGTGGGAACTCATTAACCAGTTTCGGGAAAACATCCACCAAAGGCGGGGAAAGCATCAACCAACGGCCGGGAAGCCATTGTCCAACAGTGGGGAGCACATTAAGCAGCTGCCCTTAGTATCAGGAGCAGCGGGGATCAGATTAAGCAACAGCCGGGAAAAGATCAGCCAACCGCGGGGGAACTCATTAACCAATTTCGTGGGAACTCATTAACCAGTTTCGTGGGAACTCATTAACCAGTTTCGGGAAAACGTCCACCAAAGGCGGGGAAAACATGAACCAACGGCGGGGAGGCCATTGTCCAACAGGGGGGAGCACATTAAGCAGCTGCCCTTAGTATCAGGAGCAGCGGGGATCAGATTAAGCAACAGCCGGGAAAAGAACAGCCAACCGCGGGGGAACTCATTAACCAGTTTCGTGGGAACTCATTAACCAGTTTCGGGAAAACTTCCACCAAAGGCGGGGAAAACATGCACCAACGGCGGGGAAGCCTTTGTCCAACAGGGGGGAGCGCATTAAGCAGCTGCCCTTAGTATCAGGAGCAGCGGGGTACAAATGAACCAGCAGCGGGGAAAACAGCTTCGTGGGAACTCATTAACCAGTTTCGGGGGAACTCATTAACCAGTTTCGGGAAAACGTCCACCAAAGGCGGGGAAAACATCAACCAACGGCGGGGAAGCCATTGTCCAACAGGGGGGAGCACATTAAGCAGCTGCCCTTAGTATCAGGAGCAGCGGGGATCAGATTAAGCAACAGCCGGGAAAAGAACAGCCAACCGCGGGGGAACTCATTAACCAGTTTCGTGGGAACTCATTAACCAGTTTCGTGGGAACTCATTAACCAGTTTCGGGAAAACGTCCACCAAAGGCGGGGAAAACATGAACCAACGGCGGGGAGGCCATTGTCCAACAGGGGGGAGCACATTAAGCAGCTGCCCTTAGTATCAGGAGCAGCGGGGATCAGATTAAGCAACAGGAGGGAAAAGATCAGCCAACCGCGGGGGAACTCATTAACCAGTTTCGTGGGAACTCATTAACCAGTTTCGGGAAAACTTCCACCAAAGGCGGGGAAAACATGCACCAACGGCGGGGAAGCCATTGTCCAACAGGGGGGAGCACATTAAGCAGCTGCCCTTAGTATCAGGAGCAGCGGGGTACAAATGAACCAGCAGCGGGGAAAACAACTTCGTGGGAACTCATTAACCAGTTTCGTGGGAACTCATTAACCAGTTTCGGGAAAACGTCCACCAAAGGCGGGGAAAGCATCAACCAACGGCGGGGAAGCCATTGTCCAACAGTGGGGAGCACATTAGGCAGCTGCCCTTAGTATCAGGAGCAGCGGGGATCAGATTAAGCAACAGCCTGGAAAAGAACAGCCAACCGCGGGGGAACTCATTAACCAGTTTCGTGGGAACTCATTAACCAGTTTCGTGGGAACTCATTAACCAGTTTCGGGAAAACGTCCACCAAAGGCGGGGAAAACATGCACCAACGGCGGGGAAGCCATTGTCCAACAGGGGGGAGCACAATAAGCAGCTGCCCTTAGTATCAGGAGCGGCGGGGATCAGATTAAGCAACAGCCGGGAAAAGATCAACCAACCGCGGGGGAACTCATTAACCAGTTTCGTGGGAACTCATTAACCAGTTTCCTGGGAACTCATTAACCAGTTTCGGGAAAACTTCAACCAGAGGCGGGGAAAGCATCAACCAACGGCGGGGAAGCCTTTGTCCAACAGGGGGGAGCACATTAAGCAGCTGCCCTTAGTATCAGGAGCAGCGGGGTACAAATGAACCAGCAGCGGGGAAAACAGCTTCGTGGGAACTCATTAACCAGTTTCGGGGGAACTCATTAACCAGTTTCGGGAAAACTTCCACCAAAGGCGGGGAAAGCATGAACCAACGGCGGGGAAGGCATTGTCCAACCGGGGGGAGCACATTAAGCACCTGCCCTTAGTATCAGGAGCAGCGGGGATCAGATTAAGCAACAGCCGGGAAAAGATCAGCCAACCGCGGGGGAACTCATTAACCGGTTTCGGGGGAACTCATTAACCAGTTTCGGGAAAACTTCCACCAACGGCGGGGAAAACATGCACCAACGGCGGGGAAGCCATTGTCCAACAGGGGGGAGCACATTAAGCAGCTGCCCTTAGTATCAGGAGCAGCGGGGTACAAATGAACCAGCAGCGGGGAAAACAGCTTCGTGGGAACTCATTAACCAGTTTCGTGGGAACTCATTAACCAGTTTCGTGGGAACTCATTAACCAGTTTCGGGAAAACGTCCACCAAAGGCGGGGAAAACATGAACCAACGGCGGGGAGGCCATTGTCCAACAGGGGGGAGCACATTAAGCAGCTGCCCTTAGTATCAGGAGCAGCGGGGTACAAATGAACCAGCAGCGGGGAAAACAACTTCGTGGGAACTCATTAACCATTTTCGTGGGAACTCATTAACCAGTTTCGGGAAAACATCCACCAAAGGCGGGGAAAGCATCAACCAACGGCCGGGAAGCCATTGTCCAACAGTGGGGAGCACATTAAGCAGCTGCCCTTAGTATCAGGAGCAGCGGGGATCAGATTAAGCAACAGCCGGGAAAAGATCAGCCAACCGCGGGGGAACTCATTAACCAGTTTCGTGGGAACTCATTAACCAGTTTCGTGGGAACTCATTAACCAGTTTCGGGAAAACGTCCACCAAAGGCGGGGAAAACATGAACCAACGGCGGGGAGGCCATTGTCCAACAGGGGGGAGCACATTAAGCAGCTGCCCTTAGTATCAGGAGCAGCGGGGTACAAATGAACCAGCAGCGGGGAAAACAACTTCGTGGGAACTCATTAACCAGTTTCGTGGGAACTCATTAACCAGTTTCGGGAAAACATCCACCAAAGGCGGGGAAAGCATCAACCAACGGCCGGGAAGCCATTGTCCAACAGTGGGGAGCACATTAAGCAGCTGCCCTTAGTATCAGGAGCAGCGGGGATCAGATTAAGCAACAGCCGGGAAAAGATCAGCCAACCGCGGGGGAACTCATTAACCAGTTTCGTGGGAACTCATTAACCAGTTTCGTGGGAACTCATTAACCAGTTTCGGGAAAACGTCCACCAAAGGCGGGGAAAACTTGAACCAACGGCGGGGAGGCCATTGTCCAACAGGGGGGAGCACATTAAGCAGCTGCCCTTAGTATCAGGAGCAGCGGGGATCAGATTAAGCAACAGCCGGGAAAAGAACAGCCAACCGCGGGGGAACTCATTAACCAGTTTCGTGGGAACTCATTAACCAGTTTCGGGAAAACTTCCACCAAAGGCGGGGAAAACATGCACCAACGGCGGGGAAGCCTTTGTCCAACAGGGGGGAGCACATTAAGCAGCTGCCCTTAGTATCAGGAGCAGCGGGGTACAAATGAACCAGCAGCGCGGAAAACAGCTTCGTGGGAACTCATTAACCAGTTTCGGGGGAACTCATTAACCAGTTTCGGGAAAACGTCCACCAAAGGCGGGGAAAACATCAACCAACGGCGGGGAAGCCATTGTCCAACAGGGGGGAGCACATTAAGCAGCTGCCCTTAGTATCAGGAGCAGCGGGGATCAGATTAAGCAACAGCCGGGAAAAGAACAGCCAACCGCGGGGGAACTCATTAACCAGTTTCGTGGGAACTCATTAACCAGTTTCGTGGGACCTCATTAACCAGTTTCGGGAAAACGTCCACCAAAGGCGGGGAAAACATGAACCAACGGCGGGGAGGCCATTGTCCAACAGGGGGGAGCACATTAAGCAGCTGCCCTTAGTATCAGGAGCAGCGGGGATCAGATTAAGCAACAGGAGGGAAAAGATCAGCCAACCGCGGGGGAACTCATTAACCAGTTTCGTGGGAACTCATTAACCAGTTTCGGAAAACTTCCACCAAAGGCGGGGAAAACATGCACCAACGGCGGGGAAGCCATTGTCCAACAGGGGGGAGCACATTAAGCAGCTGCCCTTAGTATCAGGAGCAGCGGGGTACAAATGAACCAGCAGCGGGGAAAACAACTTCGTGGGAACTCATTAACCAGTTTCGTGGGAACTCATTAACCAGTTTCGGGAAAACGTCCACCAAAGGCGGGGAAAGCATCAACCAACGGCGGGGAAGCCATTGTCCAACAGTGGGGAGCACATTAGGCAGCTGCCCTTAGTATCAGGAGCAGCGGGGATCAGATTAAGCAACAGCCGGGAAAAGAACAGCCAACCGCGGGGGAACTCATTAACCAGTTTCGTGGGAACTCATTAACCAGTTTCGTGGGAACTCATTAACCAGTTTCGGGAAAACGTCCACCAAAGGCGGGGAAAACATGCACCAACGGCGGGGAAGCCATTGTCCAACAGGGGGGAGCACATTAAGCAGCTGCCCTTAGTATCAGGAGCGGCGGGGATCAGATTAAGCAACAGCCGGGAAAAGATCAACCAACCGCGGGGGAACTCATTAACCAGTTTCGTGGGAACTCATTAACCAGTTTCCTGGGAACTCATTAACCAGTTTCGGGAAAACTTCAACCAGAGGCGGGGAAAGCATCAACCAACGGCGGGGAAGCCATTGTCCAACAGGGGGGAGCACATTAAGCAGCTGCCCTTAGTATCAGGAGCAGCGGGGTACAAATGAACCAGCAGCGCGGAAAACAGCTTCGTGGGAACTCATTAACCAGTTTCGGGGGAACTCATTAACCAGTTTCGGGAAAACGTCCACCAAAGGCGGGGAAAACATCAACCAACGGCGGGGAAGCCATTGTCCAACAGGGGGGAGCACATTAAGCAGCTGCCCTTAGTATCAGGAGCAGCGGGGATCAGATTAAGCAACAGCCGGGAAAAGAACAGCCAACCGCGGGGGAACTCATTAACCAGTTTCGTGGGAACTCATTAACCAGTTTCGTGGGACCTCATTAACCAGTTTCGGGAAAACGTCCACCAAAGGCGGGGAAAACATGAACCAACGGCGGGGAGGCCATTGTCCAACAGGGGGGAGCACATTAAGCAGCTGCCCTTAGTATCAGGAGCAGCGGGGATCAGATTAAGCAACAGGAGGGAAAAGATCAGCCAACCGCGGGGGAACTCATTAACCAGTTTCGTGGGAACTCATTAACCAGTTTCGGAAAACTTCCACCAAAGGCGGGGAAAACATGCACCAACGGCGGGGAAGCCATTGTCCAACAGGGGGGAGCACATTAAGCAGCTGCCCTTAGTATCAGGAGCAGCGGGGTACAAATGAACCAGCAGCGGGGAAAACAACTTCGTGGGAACTCATTAACCAGTTTCGTGGGAACTCATTAACCAGTTTCGGGAAAACGTCCACCAAAGGCGGGGAAAGCATCAACCAACGGCGGGGAAGCCATTGTCCAACAGTGGGGAGCACATTAGGCAGCTGCCCTTAGTATCAGGAGCAGCGGGGATCAGATTAAGCAACAGCCGGGAAAAGAACAGCCAACCGCGGGGGAACTCATTAACCAGTTTCGTGGGAACTCATTAACCAGTTTCGTGGGAACTCATTAACCAGTTTCGGGAAAACGTCCACCAAAGGCGGGGAAAACATGCACCAACGGCGGGGAAGCCATTGTCCAACAGGGGGGAGCACATTAAGCAGCTGCCCTTAGTATCAGGAGCGGCGGGGATCAGATTAAGCAACAGCCGGGAAAAGATCAACCAACCGCGGGGGAACTCATTAACCAGTTTCGTGGGAACTCATTAACCAGTTTCCTGGGAACTCATTAACCAGTTTCGGGAAAACTTCAACCAGAGGCGGGGAAAGCATCAACCAACGGCGGGGAAGCCTTTGTCCAACAGGGGGGAGCACATTAAGCAGCTGCCCTTAGTATCAGGAGCAGCGGGGTACAAATGAACCAGCAGCGGGGAAAACAGCTTCGTGGGAACTCATTAACCAGTTTCGGGGGAACTCATTAACCAGTTTCGGGAAAACTTCCATCAAAGGCGGGGAAAGCATGAACCAACGGCGGGGAAGGCATTGTCCAACCGGGGGGAGCACATTAAGCAGCTGCCCTTAGTATCAGGAGCAGCGGGGATCAGATTAAGCAACAGCCGGGAAAAGATCAGCCAACCGCGGGGGAACTCATTAACCAGTTTCGGGGGAACTCATTAACCAGTTTCGGGAAAACTTCCACCAACGGCGGGGAAAACATGCACCAACGGCGGGGAAGCCATTGTCCAACAGGGGGGAGCACATTAAGCAGCTGCCCTTAGTATCAGGAGCAGCGGGGTACAAATGAACCAGCAGCGGGGAAAACAGCTTCGTGGGAACTCATTAACCAGTTTCGTGGGAACTCATTAACCAGTTTCGGGGGAACTCATAAACCAGTTTCGGGAAAACTTCCACCAAAGGCGGGGAAAACATGCACCAACGGCGGGGAAGCCATTGTCCAACAGGGGGGAGCACATTAAGCAGCTGCCCTTAGTATCAGGAGCAGCGGGGTACAAATGAACCAGCAGCGGGGAAAACAACTTCGTGGGAACTCATTAACCAGTTTCGTGGGAACTCATTAACCAGTTTCGGGAAAACGTCCACCAAAGGCGGGGAAAGCATCAACCAACGGCGGGGAAGCCATTGTCCAACAGTGGGGAGCACATTAGGCAGCTGCCCTTAGTATCAGGAGCAGCGGGGATCAGATTAAGCAACAGCCGGGAAAAGAACAGCCAACCGCGGGGGAACTCATTAACCAGTTTCGTGGGAACTCATTAACCAGTTTCGTGGGAACTCATTAACCAGTTTCGGGAAAACGTCCACCAAAGGCGGGGAAAACATGCACCAACGGCGGGGAAGCCATTGTCCAACAGGGGGGAGCACATTAAGCAGCTGCCCTTAGTATCAGGAGCGGCGGGGATCAGATTAAGCAACAGCCGGGAAAAGATCAACCAACCGCGGGGGAACTCATTAACCAGTTTCGTGGGAACTCATTAACCAGTTTCCTGGGAACTCATTAACCAGTTTCGGGAAAACTTCAACCAGAGGCGGGGAAAGCATCAACCAACGGCGGGGAAGCCTTTGTCCAACAGGGGGGAGCACATTAAGCAGCTGCCCTTAGTATCAGGAGCAGCGGGGTACAAATGAACCAGCAGCGGGGAAAACAGCTTCGTGGGAACTCATTAACCAGTTTCGGGGGAACTCATTAACCAGTTTCGGGAAAACTTCCACCAAAGGCGGGGAAAGCATGAACCAACGGCGGGGAAGGCATTGTCCAACCGGGGGGAGCACATTAAGCAGCTGCCCTTAGTATCAGGAGCAGCGGGGATCAGATTAAGCAACAGCCGGGAAAAGATCAGCCAACCGCGGGGGAACTCATTAACCAGTTTCGGGGGAACTCATTAACCAGTTTCGGGAAAACTTCCACCAACGGCGGGGAAAACATGCACCAACGGCGGGGAAGCCATTGTCCAACAGGGGGGAGCACATTAAGCAGCTGCCCTTAGTATCAGGAGCAGCGGGGTACAAATGAACCAGCAGCGGGGAAAACAGCTTCGTGGGAACTCATTAACCAGTTTCGTGGGAACTCATTAACCAGTTTCGGGGGAACTCATTAACCAGTTTCGGGAAAACTTCCACCAAAGGCGGGGAAAACATGCACCAACGGCGGGGAAGCCATTGTCCAACAGGGGGGAGCACATTAAGCAGCTGCCCTTAGTATCAGGAGCAGCGGGGTACAAATGAACCAGCAGCGGGGAAAACAGCTTCGTGGGAACTCATTAACCAGTTTCGTGGGAACTCATTAACCAGTTTCGGGGGAACTCATTAACCAGTTTCGGGAAAACATGAACCGAAGGCGGGAAAAACATGAACCAACGGCGGGGAAGCCATTGTCCAACAGTGGGGAGCACATTAAGCAGCTGCCCTTAGTATCAGGAGCAGCGGGGTACAAATGAACCAGCAGCGGGGAAAACAACTTCGTGGGAACTCATTAACCAGTTTCGTGGGAACTCATTAACCAGTTTCGGGAAAACGTCCACCAAAGGCGGGGAAAGCATCAACCAACGGCGTGGAAGCCATTGTCCAACAGTGGGGAGCACATTAAGCAGCTGCCCTTAGTATCAGGAGCAGCGGGGTACAAATGAACCAGCAGCGGGGAAAACAGCTTCGTGGGAACTCATTAACCAGTTTCGTGGGAACTCATTAACCAGTTTCGTGGGAACTCATTAACCAGTTTCGGGAAAACATCAACCAAAGGCGGGGAAAACATCAAACAACGGCGGGGATGCCATTGTCCAACAGGGGGGAGCACATTAAGCAGCTGCCCTTAGTATCAGGAGCAGCGGGGATCAGATTAAGCAACAGCCGGGAAAAGATCAGCCAACCGCGGGGGAACTCATTAACCAGTTTCCTGGGAACTCATTAACCAGTTTCGTGGGAACTCATTAACCAGTTTCGGGAAAACGTCCACCAAAGGCGGGGAAAACATCTACCAACGGCGGGGAAGCCATTGTCCAACAGGGGGGAGCACATTAAGCAGCTGCCCTTAGTATCAGGAGCAGCGGGGATCAGATGAAGCAACAGCCGTGAAAAGAACAGCCAACCGCGGGGGAACTCATTAACCAGTTTCGTGGGAACTCATTAACCAGTTTCGTGGGAACTCATTAACCAGTTTCGGGAAAACTTCAACCAGAGGCGGGGAAAGCATCAACCAACGGCGGGGAAGCCTTTGTCCAACAGGGGGGAGCACATTAAGCAGCTGCCCTTAGTATCAGGAGCAGCGGGGTACAAATGAACCAGCAGCGGGGAAAACAACTTCGTGGGAACTCATTAACCAGTTTCGTGGGAACTCATTAACCAGTTTCGGGAAAACGTCCACCAAAGGCGGGGAAAGCATCAACCAACGGCGTGGAAGCCATTGTCCAACAGTGGGGAGCACATTAAGCAGCTGCCCTTAGTATCAGGAGCAGCGGGGTACAAATGAACCAGCAGCGGGGAAAACAGCTTCGTGGGAACTCATTAACCAGTTTCGTGGGAACTCATTAACCAGTTTCGGGAAAACGTCCACCAAAGGCGGGGAAAACATGCACCAACGGCGGGGAAGCCATTGTCCAACAGGGGGGAGCACATTAAGCAGCTGCCCTTAGTATCAGGAGCGGCGGGGATCAGATTAAGCAACAGCCGGGAAAAGATCAACCAACCGCGGGGGAACTCATTAACCAGTTTCGTGGGAACTCATTAACCAGTTTCGGGGGAACTCATTAACCAGTTTCGGGAAACCTTCCACCAAAGGCGGGGAAAACATCAACCAGCGGCGGGGAAGCCATTGTCCAACAGGCGGGAGCACATTAAGCAGCTGCCCTTAGTATCAGGAGCAGCGGGGTACAAATGAACCAGCAGCGGGGAAAACAGCTTCGTGGGAACTCATTAACCAGTTTCGGGGGAACTCATTAACCAGTTTCGGGAAAACATCAACCAGAGGCGGGGAAAGCATCAACCAACGGCGGGGAAGCCTTCGTCCAACAGGGGGGAGCACATTAAGCAGCTGCCCTCAGTATCAGGAGCAGCGGGGTGCAAATGAACCAGCAGCGGGGAAAACAACTTCGTGGGAACTCATTAACCAGTTTCGGGGGAACTCATTAACCAGTTTCGGGAAAACATGAACCAAAGGCGGGGAAAACGTGAACCAACTGCGGGGAAGCCATTGTCCAACAGGGGGCAGTACATTAAGCAGCTGCCCTTAGTATCAGGAGCAGCGGGGATCAGATTAAGGAACAGCCGGGAAAAGATCAGCCAACCGCGGGGGAACTCATTAACCAGTTTCGTGGGAACTCATTAACCAGTTTCGTGGGAACTCATTAACCAGTTTCGGGAAAACTTCAACCAAAGGCGGGGAAAACATCAACCAACGGCGGGGAAGCCATTGTCCTACAGTGGGGAGCACATTAAGCAGCTGCCCTTAGTATCAGGAGCAGCGGGGATCAGATTAAGGAACAGCCGGGAAAAGATCAGCCAACCGCGGGGGAACTCATTAACCAGTTTCGTGGGAACTCATTAACCAGTTTCGGGAAAACGTCCAGCAAGGGCGGGGAAAACATGAACCAGCGGCGGGGAAGGCATTGTCCAACAGGGGGGAGCACATTAAGCAGCTGCCCTTCCTATCAGGAGCAGCGGGGATCAGATTAAGGAACAGCCGGGAAAAGATCAGCCAACCGCGGGGGAACTCATTAACCAGTTTCGTGGGAACTCATTAACCAGTTGCGGGAAAACTTCCACCAAAGGCGGGGAAAACATCAACCAGCGGGGGGGAAGCCATTGTCCAACAGGGGGGAGCACATTAAGCAGCTGCCCTTGGTATCAGGAGCGGCGGGGTACAAATGAACCAGCAGCGGGGAAAACAGCTTCGTGGGAACTCATTAACCAGTTTCGTGGGAACTCATTAACCAGTTTCGTGGGAACTCATTAACCAGTTTCGGGAAACCTTCCACCCAAAGGCGGGGAAAGCATCAACCAACGGCGGGGAAGCCATTGTCCAACAGGGGGGAGCACATTAAGCAGCTGCCCTTAGTATCAGGAGCAGCGGGGAACAGATTAAGCAACAGCCGGGAAAAGATCAACCAACCGCGGGGGAACTCATTAACCAGTTTCCTGGGAACTCATTAACCAGTTTCGGGAAAACTTCCACCAAAGGCGGGGAAAACATCAAACAACGGCGGGGAAGCCATTGTCCAACAGGGGGGAGCACATTAAGCAGCTGCCCTTAGTATCAGGAGCAGCGGGGATCAGATTAAGCAACAGCCGGGAAAAGATCAGGAAACCGCGGGGGAACTCATTAACCAGTTTCGTGGGAACTCATTAACCAGTTTCGGGAAAACATCAACCAAAGGCGGGGAAAGCATCAACCAACGGCGGGGAAGCCACTGTCCAACAGTGGGGAGCACATTAAGCAGTTGCCCTTAGTCTCAGGAGCAGCGGGGATCAGATTAAGCAACAGCCTGGGAAAAGATCAACCAACCGCGGGGGAACTCATTAACCAGTTTCCTGGGAACTCATTAACCAGTTTCGTGGGAACTCATTAACCAGTTTCGGGAAAACCTCCACCAAAGGCGGGGAAAGCATGAACCAACGGCGGGGAAGCCATTGTCCAACCGGGGGGAGCACATTAAGCAGCTGCCCTTAGTATCAGGAGCAGCGGGGTACAAATGAACCAGCAGCGGGGAAAACAACTTCGTGGGAACTCATTAACCAGTTTCGTGGGAACTCATTAACCAGTTTCGGGGGAACTCATTAACCAGTTTCGGGAAAACTTCCACCAAAGGCGGGGAAAGCATCAACCAACGGCCGGGAAGCCATTGTCCAACAGTGGGGAGCACATTAAGCAGCTGCCCTTAGTATCAGGAGCAGCGGGGATCAGATTAAGTAACAGCCGGGAAAAGATCAGCCAACCGCGGGGGAACTCATTAACCAGTTTCGTGGGAACTCATTAACCAGTTTCGTGGGAACTCATTAACCAGTTTCGGGAAAACGTCCACCAAAGGCGGGGAAAACATGAACCAACGGCGGGGAGGCCATTGTCCAACAGGGGGGAGCACATTAAGCAGCTGCCCTTAGTATCAGGAGCAGCGGGGTACAAATGAACCAGCAGCGGGGAAAACAACTTCGTGGGAACTCATTAACCAGTTTCGTGGGAACTCATTAACCAGTTTCGGGAAAACATCCACCAAAGGCGGGGAAAGCATCAACCAACGGCCGGGAAGCCATTGTCCAACAGTGGGGAGCACATTAAGCAGCTGCCCTTAGTATCAGGAGCAGCGGGGATCAGATTAAGCAACAGCCGGGAAAAGATCAGCGAACCGCGGGGGAACTCATTAACCAGTTTCGTGGGAACTCATTAACCAGTTTCGTGGGAACTCATTAACCAGTTTCGGGAAAACGTCCACCAAAGGCGGGGAAAACATGAACCAACGGCGGGGAGGCCATTGTCCAACAGGGGGGAGCACATTAAGCAGCTGCCCTTAGTATCAGGAGCAGCGGGGTACAAATGAACCAGCAGCGGGGAAAACAACTTCGTGGGAACTCATTAACCAGTTTCGTGGGAACTCATTAACCAGTTTCGGGAAAACATCCACCAAAGGCGGGGAAAGCATCAACCAACGGCCGGGAAGCCATTGTCCAACAGTGGGGAGCTCATTAAGCAGCTGCCCTTAGTATCAGGAGCAGCGGGGATCAGATTAAGCAACAGCCGGGAAAAGATCAGCCAACCGCGGGGGAACTCATTAACCAGTTTCGTGGGAACTCATTAACCAGTTTCGTGGGAACTCATTAACCAGTTTCGGGAAAACGTCCACCAAAGGCGGGGAAAACATGAACCAACGGCGGGGAGGCCATTGTCCAACAGGGGGGAGCACATTAAGCAGCTGCCCTTAGTATCAGGAGCAGCGGGGATCAGATTAAGCAACAGCCGGGAAAAGAACAGCCAACCGCGGGGGAACTCATTAACCAGTTTCGTGGGAACTCATTAACCAGTTTCGGGAAAACTTCCACCAAAGGCGGGGAAAACATGCACCAACGGCGGGGAAGCCTTTGTCCAACAGGGGGGAGCACATTAAGCAGCTGCCCTTAGTATCAGGAGCAGCGGGGTACAAATGAACCAGCAGCGGGGAAAACAGCTTCGTGGGAACTCATTAACCAGTTTCGGGGGAACTCATTAACCAGTTTCGGGAAAACGTCCACCAAAGGCGGGGAAAACATCAACCAACGGCGGGGAAGCCATTGTCCAACAGGGGGGAGCACATTAAGCAGCTGCCCTTAGTATCAGGAGCAGCGGGGTACAAATGAACCAGCAGCGGGGAAAACAGCTTCGTGGGAACTCATTAACCAGTTTCGGGGGAACTCATTAACCAGTTTCGGGAAAACGTCCACCGAAGGCGGGGATAACATCAACCAACGGCGGGGAAGCCATTGTCCAACAGGGGGGAGCACATTAAGCAGCTGCCCTTAGTATCAGGAGCAGCGGGGTACAAATGAACCAGCAGCGGGGAAAACAGCTTCGTGGGAACTCATTAACCAGTTTCGGGGGAACTGATTAACCAGTTTCGGGAAAACGTCCACCAAAGGCGGGGAAAACATCAACCAACGGCGGGGAAGCCATTGTCCAACAGGGGGGAGCACATTAAGCAGCTGCCCTTAGTATCAGGAGCAGCGGGGATCAGATTAAGCAACAGCCGGGAAAAGATCAACCAACCGCGGGGGAACTCATTAACCAGTTTCCTGGGAACTCATTAACCAGTTTCGGGGGAACTCATTAACCAGTTTCGGGAAACCGTCCACCTAAGGCGGGGAAAACATGAACCAACGGCGGGGAAGCCATTGTCCAACCGGGGGGAGCACATTAAGCAGATGCCCTTAGTATCAGGAGCAGCGGGGATCAGATTAAGCAACAGCCGGGAAAAGATCAGCCAACCGCGGGGGAACCCATTAACCAGTTTCCTGGGAACTCATTAACTAGTTTCCTGGGAACTCATTAACCAGTTTCGTGGGAACTCACTAACCAGTTTCGGGAAAACCTCCACCAAAGGCGGGGAAAGCATGAACCAACGGCGGGGAAGCCATTGTCCAACCGGGGGGAGCACATTAAGCAGCTGCCCTTAGTATCAGGAGCAGCGGGGTACAAATGAACCAGCAGCGGGGAAAACAACTTCGTGGGAACTCATTAACCAGTTTCGTGGGAACTCATTAACCAGTTTCGGGGGAACTCATTAACCAGTTTCGGGAAAACCTCCACCAAAGGCGGGGAAAGCATCAACCAACGGCCGGGAAGCCATTGTCCAACAGTGGGGAGCACATTAAGCAGCTGCCCTTAGTATCAGGAGCAGCGGGGATCAGATTAAGCAACAGCCGGGAAAAGATCAGCCAACCGCGGGGGAACTCATTAACCAGTTTCGTGGGAACTCATTAACCAGTTTCGGGGGAACTCATTAACCAGTTTCGGGAAAACGTCCACCAAAGGCGGGGAAAACATGAACCAACGGCGGGGAAGCCATTGTCCAACAGTGGGGAGCACATTAAGCAGCTGCCCTTAGTCTCAGGAGCAGCGGGGAACAGATTAAGCAACAGCCGGGAAAAGATCAGCCAACCGCGGGGGAACTCATTAACCAGTTTTGTGGGAACTCATTAACCAGTTTCGGGAAAACATCAACCAAAGGCGGGGAAAGTATCAACCAACGGCGGGGAAGCCACTGTCCAACAGTGGGGAGCACATTAAGCAGCTGCCCTTAGTATCAGGAGCAGCGGGGATCAGATTAAGCAACAGCCGGGAAAAGATCAACCAACCGCGGGGGAACTCATTAACCAGTTTCGTGGGAACTCATTAACCAGTTTCGGGGGAACTCATTAACCAGTTTCGGGGGAACTCATTAACCAGTTTCGGGAAAACGTCCACCAAAGGCGGGGATAACATCAACCAACGGCGGGGAAGCCATTGTCCAACAGGGGGGAGCGCATTAAGCAGCTGCCCTTAGTATCAGGAGCAGCGGGGTACAAATGAACCAGCAGCGGGGAAAACAGCTTCGTGGGAACTCATTAACCAGTTTCGGGGGAACTGATTAACCAGTTTCGGGAAAACGGCCACCAAAGGCGGGGAAAACATCAACCAACGGCGGGGAAGCCATTGTCCAACAGGGGGGAGCACATTAAGCAGCTGCCCTTAGTATCAGGAGCAGCGGGGATCAGATTAAGCAACAGCCGGGAAAAGATCAACCAACCGCGGGGGAACTCATTAACCAGTTTCCTGGGAACTCATTAACCAGTTTCGGGGGAACTCATTAACCAGTTTCGGGAAACCGTCCACCTAAGGCGGGGAAAACATGAACCAACGGCGGGGAAGCCATTGTCCAACCGGGGGGAGCACATTAAGCAGCTGCCCTTAGTATCAGGAGCAGCGGGGATCAGATTAAGCAACAGGAGGGAAAAGATCAGCCAACCGCGGGGGAACTCATTAACCAGTTTCGTGGGAACTCATTAACCAGTTTCGGGAAAACTTCCACCAAAGGCGGGGAAAACATGCTCCAACGGCGGGGAAGCCATTGTCCAACAGGGGGGAGCACATTAAGCAGCTGCCCTTAGTATCAGGAGCAGCGGGGTACAAATGAACCAGCAGCGGGGAAAACAACTTTTTGGGAACTCATTAACCAGTTTCGTGGGAACTCATTAACCAGTTTCGGGAAAACGTCCACCAAAGGCGGGGAAAGCATCAACCAACGGCGGGGAAGCCATTGTCCAACAGTGGGGAGCACATTAGGCAGCTGCCCTTAGTATCAGGAGCAGCGGGGATCAGATTAAGCAACAGCCGGGAAAAGAACAGCCAACCGCGGGGGAACTCATTAACCAGTTTCGTGGGAACTCATTAACCAGTTTCGTGGGAACTCATTAACCAGTTTCGGGAAAACGTCCACCAAAGGCGGGGAAAACATGCACCAACGGCGGGGAAGCCATTGTCCAACAGTGGGGAGCACATTAAGCAGCTGCCCTTAGTATCAGGAGCAGCGGGGATCAGATGAAGCAACAGCCGTGAAAAGAACAGCGAACCGCGGGGGAACTCATTAACCAGTTTCGTGGGAACTCATTAACCAGTTTCGGGAAAACTTCCACCAAAGGCGGGGAAAACATGCACCAACGGCGGGGAAGCCTTTGTCCAACAGGGGGGAGCACATTAAGCAGCTGCCCTTAGTATCAGGAGCAGCGGGGTACAAATGAACCAGCAGCGGGGAAAACAGCTTCGTGGGAACTCATTAACCAGTTTCGGGGGAACTCATTAACCAGTTTCGGGAAAACGTCCACCAAAGGCGGGGAAAACATCAACCAACGGCGGGGAAGCCATTGTCCAACAGGGGGGAGCACATTAAGCAGCTGCCCTTAGTATCAGGAGCAGCGGGGATCAGATTAAGCAACAGCCGGGAAAAGAACAGCCAACCGCGGGGGAACTCATTAACCAGTTTCGTGGGAACTCATTAACCAGTTTCGTGGGAACTCATTAACCAGTTTCGGGAAAACGTCCACCAAAGGCGGGGAAAACATGAACCAACGGCGGGGAGGCCATTGTCCAACAGGGGGGAGCACATTAAGCAGCTGCCCTTAGTATCAGGAGCAGCGGGGATCAGATTAAGCAACAGGAGGGAAAAGATCAGCCAACCGCGGGGGAACTCATTAACCAGTTTCGTGGGAACTCATTAACCAGTTTCGGGAAAACTTCCACCAAAGGCGGGGAAAACATGCACCAACGGCGGGGAAGCCATTGTCCAACAGGGGGGAGCACATTAAGCAGCTGCCCTTAGTATCAGGAGCAGCGGGGTACAAATGAACCAGCAGCGGGGAAAACAACTTCGTGGGAACTCATTAACCAGTTTCGTGGGAACTCATTAACCAGTTTCGGGAAAACGTCCACCAAAGGCGGGGAAAGCATCAACCAACGGCGGGGAAGCCATTGTCCAACAGTGGGGAGCACATTAGGCAGCTGCCCTTAGGATCAGGAGCAGCGGGGATCAGATTAAGCAACAGCCGGGAAAAGAACAGCCAACCGCGGGGGAACTCATTAACCAGTTTCGTGGGAACTCATTAACCAGTTTCGTGGGAACTCATTAACCAGTTTCGGGAAAACGTCCACCAAAGGCGGGGAAAACATGCACCAACGGCGGGGAAGCCATTGTCCAACAGGGGGGAGCACAATAAGCAGCTGCCCTTAGTATCAGGAGCGGCGGGGATCAGATTAAGCAACAGCCGGGAAAAGATCAACCAACCGCGGGGGAACTCATTAACCAGTTTCGTGGGAACTCATTAACCAGTTTCCTGGGAACTCATTAACCAGTTTCGGGAAAACTTCAACCAGAGGCGGGGAAAGCATCAACCAACGGCGGGGAAGCCTTTGTCCAACAGGGGGGAGCACATTAAGCAGCTGCCCTTAGTATCAGGAGCAGCGGGGTACAAATGAACCAGCAGCGGGGAAAACAGCTTCGTGGGAACTCATTAACCAGTTTCGGGGGAACTCATTAACCAGTTTCGGGAAAACTTCCACCAAAGGCGGGGAAAGCATGAACCAACGGCGGGGAAGGCATTGTCCAACCGGGGGGAGCACATTAAGCACCTGCCCTTAGTATCAGGAGCAGCGGGGATCAGATTAAGCAACAGCCGGGAAAAGATCAGCCAACCGCGGGGGAACTCATTAACCGGTTTCGGGGGAACTCATTAACCAGTTTCGGGAAAACTTCCACCAACGGCGGGGAAAACATGCACCAACGGCGGGGAAGCCATTGTCCAACAGGGGGGAGCACATTAAGCAGCTGCCCTTAGTATCAGGAGCAGCGGGGTACAAATGAACCAGCAGCGGGGAAAACAGCTTCGTGGGAACTCATTAACCAGTTTCGTGGGAACTCATTAACCAGTTTCGTGGGAACTCATTAACCAGTTTCGGGAAAACGTCCACCAAAGGCGGGGAAAACATGAACCAACGGCGGGGAGGCCATTGTCCAACAGGGGGGAGCACATTAAGCAGCTGCCCTTAGTATCAGGAGCAGCGGGATACAAATGAACCAGCAGCGGGGAAAACAACTTCGTGGGAACTCATTAACCATTTTCGTGGGAACTCATTAACCAGTTTCGGGAAAACATCCACCAAAGGCGGGGATAGCATCAACCAACGGCCGGGAAGCCATTGTCCAACAGTGGGGAGCACATTAAGCAGCTGCCCTTAGTATCAGGAGCAGCGGGGATCAGATTAAGCAACAGCCGGGAAAAGATCAGCCAACCGCGGGGGAACTCATTAACCAGTTTCGTGGGAACTCATTAACCAGTTTCGTGGGAACTCATTAACCAGTTTCGGGAAAACGTCCACCAAAGGCGGGGAAAACATGAACCAACGGCGGGGAGGCCATTGTCCAACAGGGGGGAGCACATTAAGCAGCTGCCCTTAGTATCAGGAGCAGCGGGGTACAAATGAACCAGCAGCGGGGAAAACAACTTCGTGGGAACTCATTAACCAGTTTCGTGGGAACTCATTAACCAGTTTCGGGAAAACATCCACCAAAGGCGGGGAAAGCATCAACCAACGGCCGGGAAGCCATTGTCCAACAGTGGGGAGCACATTAAGCAGCTGCCCTTAGTATCAGGAGCAGCGGGGATCAGATTAAGCAACAGCCGGGAAAAGATCAGCCAACCGCGGGGGAACTCATTAACCAGTTTCGTGGGAACTCATTAACCAGTTTCGTGGGAACTCATTAACCAGTTTCGGGAAAACGTCCACCAAAGGCGGGGAAAACTTGAACCAACGGCGGGGAGGCCATTGTCCAACAGGGGGGAGCACATTAAGCAGCTGCCCTTAGTATCAGGAGCAGCGGGGATCAGATTAAGCAACAGCCGGGAAAAGAACAGCCAACCGCGGGGGAACTCATTAACCAGTTTCGTGGGAACTCATTAACCAGTTTCGGGAAAACTTCCACCAAAGGCGGGGAAAACATGCACCAACGGCGGGGAAGCCTTTGTCCAACAGGGGGGAGCACATTAAGCAGCTGCCCTTAGTATCAGGAGCAGCGGGGTACAAATGAACCAGCAGCGCGGAAAACAGCTTCGTGGGAACTCATTAACCAGTTTCGGGGGAACTCATTAACCAGTTTCGGGAAAACGTCCACCAAAGGCGGGGAAAACATCAACCAACGGCGGGGAAGCCATTGTCCAACAGGGGGGAGCACATTAAGCAGCTGCCCTTAGTATCAGGAGCAGCGGGGATCAGATTAAGCAACAGCCGGGAAAAGAACAGCCAACCGCGGGGGAACTCATTAACCAGTTTCGTGGGAACTCATTAACCAGTTTCGTGGGACCTCATTAACCAGTTTCGGGAAAACGTCCACCAAAGGCGGGGAAAACATGAACCAACGGCGGGGAGGCCATTGTCCAACAGGGGGGAGCACATTAAGCAGCTGCCCTTAGTATCAGGAGCAGCGGGGATCAGATTAAGCAACAGGAGGGAAAAGATCAGCCAACCGCGGGGGAACTCATTAACCAGTTTCGTGGGAACTCATTAACCAGTTTCGGAAAACTTCCACCAAAGGCGGGGAAAACATGCACCAACGGCGGGGAAGCCATTGTCCAACAGGGGGGAGCACATTAAGCAGCTGCCCTTAGTATCAGGAGCAGCGGGGTACAAATGAACCAGCAGCGGGGAAAACAACTTCGTGGGAACTCATTAACCAGTTTCGTGGGAACTCATTAACCAGTTTCGGGAAAACGTCCACCAAAGGCGGGGAAAGCATCAACCAACGGCGGGGAAGCCATTGTCCAACAGTGGGGAGCACATTAGGCAGCTGCCCTTAGTATCAGGAGCAGCGGGGATCAGATTAAGCAACAGCCGGGAAAAGAACAGCCAACCGCGGGGGAACTCATTAACCAGTTTCGTGGGAACTCATTAACCAGTTTCGTGGGAACTCATTAACCAGTTTCGGGAAAACGTCCACCAAAGGCGGGGAAAACATGCACCAACGGCGGGGAAGCCATTGTCCAACAGGGGGGAGCACATTAAGCAGCTGCCCTTAGTATCAGGAGCGGCGGGGATCAGATTAAGCAACAGCCGGGAAAAGATCAACCAACCGCGGGGGAACTCATTAACCAGTTTCGTGGGAACTCATTAACCAGTTTCCTGGGAACTCATTAACCAGTTTCGGGAAAACTTCAACCAGAGGCGGGGAAAGCATCAACCAACGGCGGGGAAGCCTTTGTCCAACAGGGGGGAGCACATTAAGCATCTGCCCTTAGTATCAGGAGCAGCGGGGTACAAATGAACCAGCAGCGGGGAAAACAGCTTCGTGGGAACTCATTAACCAGTTTCGGGGGAACTCATTAACCAGTTTCGGGAAAACTTCCATCAAAGGCGGGGAAAGCATGAACCAACGGCGGGGAAGGCATTGTCCAACCGGGGGGAGCACATTAAGCAGCTGCCCTTAGTATCAGGAGCAGCGGGGATCAGATTAAGCAACAGCCGGGAAAAGATCAGCCAACCGCGGGGGAACTCATTAACCAGTTTCGGGGGAACTCATTAACCAGTTTCGGGAAAACTTCCACCAACGGCGGGGAAAACATGCACCAACGGCGGGGAAGCCATTGTCCAACAGGGGGGAGCACATTAAGCAGCTGCCCTTAGTATCAGGAGCAGCGGGGTACAAATGAACCAGCAGCGGGGAAAACAGCTTCGTGGGAACTCATTAACCAGTTTCGTGGGAACTCATTAACCAGTTTCGGGGGAACTCATTAACCAGTTTCGGGAAAACTTCCACCAAAGGCGGGGAAAACATGCACCAACGGCGGGGAAGCCATTGTCCAACAGGGGGGAGCACATTAAGCAGCTGCCCTTAGTATCAGGAGCAGCGGGGTACAAATGAACCAGCAGCGGGGAAAACAACTTCGTGGGAACTCATTAACCAGTTTCGTGGGAACTCATTAACCAGTTTCGGGAAAACGTCCACCAAAGGCGGGGAAAGCATCAACCAACGGCGGGGAAGCCATTGTCCAACAGTGGGGAGCACATTAGGCAGCTGCCCTTAGTATCAGGAGCAGCGGGGATCAGATTAAGCAACAGCCGGGAAAAGAACAGCCAACCGCGGGGGAACTCATTAACCAGTTTCGTGGGAACTCATTAACCAGTTTCGTGGGAACTCATTAACCAGTTTCGGGAAAACGTCCACCAAAGGCGGGGAAAACATGCACCAACGGCGGGGAAGCCATTGTCCAACAGGGGGGAGCACATTAAGCAGCTGCCCTTAGTATCAGGAGCGGCGGGGATCAGATTAAGCAACAGCCGGGAAAAGATCAACCAACCGCGGGGGAACTCATTAACCAGTTTCGTGGGAACTCATTAACCAGTTTCCTGGGAACTCATTAACCAGTTTCGGGAAAACTTCAACCAGAGGCGGGGAAAGCATCAACCAACGGCGGGGAAGCCTTTGTCCAACAGGGGGGAGCACATTAAGCAGCTGCCCTTAGTATCAGGAGCAGCGGGGTACAAATGAACCAGCAGCGGGGAAAACAGCTTCGTGGGAACTCATTAACCAGTTTCGGGGGAACTCATTAACCAGTTTCGGGAAAACTTCCACCAAAGGCGGGGAAAGCATGAACCAACGGCGGGGAAGGCATTGTCCAACCGGGGGGAGCACATTAAGCAGCTGCCCTTAGTATCAGGAGCAGCGGGGATCAGATTAAGCAACAGCCGGGAAAAGATCAGCCAACCGCGGGGGAACTCATTAACCAGTTTCGGGGGAACTCATTAACCAGTTTCGGGAAAACTTCCACCAACGGCGGGGAAAACATGCACCAACGGCGGGGAAGCCATTGTCCAACAGGGGGGAGCACATTAAGCAGCTGCCCTTAGTATCAGGAGCAGCGGGGTACAAATGAACCAGCAGCGGGGAAAACAGCTTCGTGGGAACTCATTAACCAGTTTCGTGGGAACTCATTAACCAGTTTCGGGAAAACGTCCACCAAAGGCGGGGAAAGCATCAACCAACGGCGTGGAAGCCATTGTCCAACAGTGGGGAGCACATTAAGCAGCTGCCCTTAGTATCAGGAGCAGCGGGGTACAAATGAACCAGCAGCGGGGAAAACAGCTTCGTGGGAACTCATTAACCAGTTTCGTGGGAACTCATTAACCAGTTTCGTGGGAACTCATTAACCAGTTTCGGGAAAACATCAACCAAAGGCGGGGAAAACATCAAACAACGGCGGGGATGCCATTGTCCAACAGGGGGGAGCACATTAAGCAGCTGCCCTTAGTATCAGGAGCAGCGGGGATCAGATTAAGCAACAGCCGGGAAAAGATCAGCCAACCGCGGGGGAACTCATTAACCAGTTTCCTGGGAACTCATTAACCAGTTTCGTGGGAACTCATTAACCAGTTTCGGGAAAACGTCCACCAAAGGCGGGGAAAACATCTACCAACGGCGGGGAAGCCATTGTCCAACAGGGGGGAGCACATTAAGCAGCTGCCCTTAGTATCAGGAGCAGCGGGGATCAGATGAAGCAACAGCCGTGAAAAGAACAGCCAACCGCGGGGGAACTCATTAACCAGTTTCGTGGGAACTCATTAACCAGTTTCGTGGGAACTCATTAACCAGTTTCGGGAAAACTTCAACCAGAGGCGGGGAAAGCATCAACCAACGGCGGGGAAGCCTTTGTCCAACAGGGGGGAGCACATTAAGCAGCTGCCCTTAGTATCAGGAGCAGCGGGGTACAAATGAACCAGCAGCGGGGAAAACAACTTCGTGGGAACTCATTAACCAGTTTCGTGGGAACTCATTAACCAGTTTCGGGAAAACGTCCACCAAAGGCGGGGAAAGCATCAACCAACGGCGTGGAAGCCATTGTCCAACAGTGGGGAGCACATTAAGCAGCTGCCCTTAGTATCAGGAGCAGCGGGGTACAAATGAACCAGCAGCGGGGAAAACAGCTTCGTGGGAACTCATTAACCAGTTTCGTGGGAACTCATTAACCAGTTTCGGGAAAACGTCCACCAAAGGCGGGGAAAACATGCACCAACGGCGGGGAAGCCATTGTCCAACAGGGGGGAGCACATTAAGCAGCTGCCCTTAGTATCAGGAGCGGCGGGGATCAGATTAAGCAACAGCCGGGAAAAGATCAACCAACCGCGGGGGAACTCATTAACCAGTTTCGTGGGAACTCATTAACCAGTTTCGGGGGAACTCATTAACCAGTTTCGGGAAACCTTCCACCAAAGGCGGGGAAAACATCAACCAGCGGCGGGGAAGCCATTGTCCAACAGGCGGGAGCACATTAAGCAGCTGCCCTTAGTATCAGGAGCAGCGGGGTACAAATGAACCAGCAGCGGGGAAAACAGCTTCGTGGGAACTCATTAACCAGTTTCGGGGGAACTCATTAACCAGTTTCGGGAAAACATCAACCAGAGGCGGGGAAAGCATCAACCAACGGCGGGGAAGCCTTCGTCCAACAGGGGGGAGCACATTAAGCAGCTGCCCTCAGTATCAGGAGCAGCGGGGTGCAAATGAACCAGCAGCGGGGAAAACAACTTCGTGGGAACTCATTAACCAGTTTCGGGGGAACTCATTAACCAGTTTCGGGAAAACATGAACCAAAGGCGGGGAAAACGTGAACCAACTGCGGGGAAGCCATTGTCCAACAGGGGGCAGTACATTAAGCAGCTGCCCTTAGTATCAGGAGCAGCGGGGATCAGATTAAGGAACAGCCGGGAAAAGATCAGCCAACCGCGGGGGAACTCATTAACCAGTTTCGTGGGAACTCATTAACCAGTTTCGTGGGAACTCATTAACCAGTTTCGGGAAAACTTCAACCAAAGGCGGGGAAAACATCAACCAACGGCGGGGAAGCCATTGTCCTACAGTGGGGAGCACATTAAGCAGCTGCCCTTAGTATCAGGAGCAGCGGGGATCAGATTAAGGAACAGCCGGGAAAAGATCAGCCAACCGCGGGGGAACTCATTAACCAGTTTCGTGGGAACTCATTAACCAGTTTCGGGAAAACGTCCAGCAAGGGCGGGGAAAACATGAACCAGCGGCGGGGAAGGCATTGTCCAACAGGGGGGAGCACATTAAGCAGCTGCCCTTCCTATCAGGAGCAGCGGGGATCAGATTAAGGAACAGCCGGGAAAAGATCAGCCAACCGCGGGGGAACTCATTAACCAGTTTCGTGGGAACTCATTAACCAGTTGCGGGAAAACTTCCACCAAAGGCGGGGAAAACATCAACCAGCGGGGGGGAAGCCATTGTCCAACAGGGGGGAGCACATTAAGCAGCTGCCCTTGGTATCAGGAGCGGCGGGGTACAAATGAACCAGCAGCGGGGAAAACAGCTTCGTGGGAACTCATTAACCAGTTTCGTGGGAACTCATTAACCAGTTTCGTGGGAACTCATTAACCAGTTTCGGGAAACCTTCCACCCAAAGGCGGGGAAAGCATCAACCAACGGCGGGGAAGCCATTGTCCAACAGGGGGGAGCACATTAAGCAGCTGCCCTTAGTATCAGGAGCAGCGGGGAACAGATTAAGCAACAGCCGGGAAAAGATCAACCAACCGCGGGGGAACTCATTAACCAGTTTCCTGGGAACTCATTAACCAGTTTCGGGAAAACTTCCACCAAAGGCGGGGAAAACATCAAACAACGGCGGGGAAGCCATTGTCCAACAGGGGGGAGCACATTAAGCAGCTGCCCTTAGTATCAGGAGCAGCGGGGATCAGATTAAGCAACAGCCGGGAAAAGATCAGGAAACCGCGGGGGAACTCATTAACCAGTTTCGTGGGAACTCATTAACCAGTTTCGGGAAAACATCAACCAAAGGCGGGGAAAGCATCAACCAACGGCGGGGAAGCCACTGTCCAACAGTGGGGAGCACATTAAGCAGTTGCCCTTAGTCTCAGGAGCAGCGGGGATCAGATTAAGCAACAGCCTGGGAAAAGATCAACCAACCGCGGGGGAACTCATTAACCAGTTTCCTGGGAACTCATTAACCAGTTTCGTGGGAACTCATTAACCAGTTTCGGGAAAACCTCCACCAAAGGCGGGGAAAGCATGAACCAACGGCGGGGAAGCCATTGTCCAACCGGGGGGAGCACATTAAGCAGCTGCCCTTAGTATCAGGAGCAGCGGGGTACAAATGAACCAGCAGCGGGGAAAACAACTTCGTGGGAACTCATTAACCAGTTTCGTGGGAACTCATTAACCAGTTTCGGGGGAACTCATTAACCAGTTTCGGGAAAACTTCCACCAAAGGCGGGGAAAGCATCAACCAACGGCCGGGAAGCCATTGTCCAACAGTGGGGAGCACATTAAGCAGCTGCCCTTAGTATCAGGAGCAGCGGGGATCAGATTAAGTAACAGCCGGGAAAAGATCAGCCAACCGCGGGGGAACTCATTAACCAGTTTCGTGGGAACTCATTAACCAGTTTCGTGGGAACTCATTAACCAGTTTCGGGAAAACGTCCACCAAAGGCGGGGAAAACATGAACCAACGGCGGGGAGGCCATTGTCCAACAGGGGGGAGCACATTAAGCAGCTGCCCTTAGTATCAGGAGCAGCGGGGTACAAATGAACCAGCAGCGGGGAAAACAACTTCGTGGGAACTCATTAACCAGTTTCGTGGGAACTCATTAACCAGTTTCGGGAAAACATCCACCAAAGGCGGGGAAAGCATCAACCAACGGCCGGGAAGCCATTGTCCAACAGTGGGGAGCACATTAAGCAGCTGCCCTTAGTATCAGGAGCAGCGGGGATCAGATTAAGCAACAGCCGGGAAAAGATCAGCGAACCGCGGGGGAACTCATTAACCAGTTTCGTGGGAACTCATTAACCAGTTTCGTGGGAACTCATTAACCAGTTTCGGGAAAACGTCCACCAAAGGCGGGGAAAACATGAACCAACGGCGGGGAGGCCATTGTCCAACAGGGGGGAGCACATTAAGCAGCTGCCCTTAGTATCAGGAGCAGCGGGGTACAAATGAACCAGCAGCGGGGAAAACAACTTCGTGGGAACTCATTAACCAGTTTCGTGGGAACTCATTAACCAGTTTCGGGAAAACATCCACCAAAGGCGGGGAAAGCATCAACCAACGGCCGGGAAGCCATTGTCCAACAGTGGGGAGCTCATTAAGCAGCTGCCCTTAGTATCAGGAGCAGCGGGGATCAGATTAAGCAACAGCCGGGAAAAGATCAGCCAACCGCGGGGGAACTCATTAACCAGTTTCGTGGGAACTCATTAACCAGTTTCGTGGGAACTCATTAACCAGTTTCGGGAAAACGTCCACCAAAGGCGGGGAAAACATGAACCAACGGCGGGGAGGCCATTGTCCAACAGGGGGGAGCACATTAAGCAGCTGCCCTTAGTATCAGGAGCAGCGGGGATCAGATTAAGCAACAGCCGGGAAAAGAACAGCCAACCGCGGGGGAACTCATTAACCAGTTTCGTGGGAACTCATTAACCAGTTTCGGGAAAACTTCCACCAAAGGCGGGGAAAACATGCACCAACGGCGGGGAAGCCTTTGTCCAACAGGGGGGAGCACATTAAGCAGCTGCCCTTAGTATCAGGAGCAGCGGGGTACAAATGAACCAGCAGCGGGGAAAACAGCTTCGTGGGAACTCATTAACCAGTTTCGGGGGAACTCATTAACCAGTTTCGGGAAAACGTCCACCAAAGGCGGGGAAAACATCAACCAACGGCGGGGAAGCCATTGTCCAACAGGGGGGAGCACATTAAGCAGCTGCCCTTAGTATCAGGAGCAGCGGGGTACAAATGAACCAGCAGCGGGGAAAACAGCTTCGTGGGAACTCATTAACCAGTTTCGGGGGAACTCATTAACCAGTTTCGGGAAAACGTCCACCGAAGGCGGGGATAACATCAACCAACGGCGGGGAAGCCATTGTCCAACAGGGGGGAGCACATTAAGCAGCTGCCCTTAGTATCAGGAGCAGCGGGGTACAAATGAACCAGCAGCGGGGAAAACAGCTTCGTGGGAACTCATTAACCAGTTTCGGGGGAACTGATTAACCAGTTTCGGGAAAACGTCCACCAAAGGCGGGGAAAACATCAACCAACGGCGGGGAAGCCATTGTCCAACAGGGGGGAGCACATTAAGCAGCTGCCCTTAGTATCAGGAGCAGCGGGGATCAGATTAAGCAACAGCCGGGAAAAGATCAACCAACCGCGGGGGAACTCATTAACCAGTTTCCTGGGAACTCATTAACCAGTTTCGGGGGAACTCATTAACCAGTTTCGGGAAACCGTCCACCTAAGGCGGGGAAAACATGAACCAACGGCGGGGAAGCCATTGTCCAACCGGGGGGAGCACATTAAGCAGATGCCCTTAGTATCAGGAGCAGCGGGGATCAGATTAAGCAACAGCCGGGAAAAGATCAGCCAACCGCGGGGGAACCCATTAACCAGTTTCCTGGGAACTCATTAACTAGTTTCCTGGGAACTCATTAACCAGTTTCGTGGGAACTCACTAACCAGTTTCGGGAAAACCTCCACCAAAGGCGGGGAAAGCATGAACCAACGGCGGGGAAGCCATTGTCCAACCGGGGGGAGCACATTAAGCAGCTGCCCTTAGTATCAGGAGCAGCGGGGTACAAATGAACCAGCAGCGGGGAAAACAACTTCGTGGGAACTCATTAACCAGTTTCGTGGGAACTCATTAACCAGTTTCGGGGGAACTCATTAACCAGTTTCGGGAAAACCTCCACCAAAGGCGGGGAAAGCATCAACCAACGGCCGGGAAGCCATTGTCCAACAGTGGGGAGCACATTAAGCAGCTGCCCTTAGTATCAGGAGCAGCGGGGATCAGATTAAGCAACAGCCGGGAAAAGATCAGCCAACCGCGGGGGAACTCATTAACCAGTTTCGTGGGAACTCATTAACCAGTTTCGGGGGAACTCATTAACCAGTTTCGGGAAAACGTCCACCAAAGGCGGGGAAAACATGAACCAACGGCGGGGAAGCCATTGTCCAACAGTGGGGAGCACATTAAGCAGCTGCCCTTAGTCTCAGGAGCAGCGGGGAACAGATTAAGCAACAGCCGGGAAAAGATCAGCCAACCGCGGGGGAACTCATTAACCAGTTTTGTGGGAACTCATTAACCAGTTTCGGGAAAACATCAACCAAAGGCGGGGAAAGTATCAACCAACGGCGGGGAAGCCACTGTCCAACAGTGGGGAGCACATTAAGCAGCTGCCCTTAGTATCAGGAGCAGCGGGGATCAGATTAAGCAACAGCCGGGAAAAGATCAACCAACCGCGGGGGAACTCATTAACCAGTTTCGTGGGAACTCATTAACCAGTTTCGGGGGAACTCATTAACCAGTTTCGGGGGAACTCATTAACCAGTTTCGGGAAAACGTCCACCAAAGGCGGGGATAACATCAACCAACGGCGGGGAAGCCATTGTCCAACAGGGGGGAGCGCATTAAGCAGCTGCCCTTAGTATCAGGAGCAGCGGGGTACAAATGAACCAGCAGCGGGGAAAACAGCTTCGTGGGAACTCATTAACCAGTTTCGGGGGAACTGATTAACCAGTTTCGGGAAAACGGCCACCAAAGGCGGGGAAAACATCAACCAACGGCGGGGAAGCCATTGTCCAACAGGGGGGAGCACATTAAGCAGCTGCCCTTAGTATCAGGAGCAGCGGGGATCAGATTAAGCAACAGCCGGGAAAAGATCAACCAACCGCGGGGGAACTCATTAACCAGTTTCCTGGGAACTCATTAACCAGTTTCGGGGGAACTCATTAACCAGTTTCGGGAAACCGTCCACCTAAGGCGGGGAAAACATGAACCAACGGCGGGGAAGCCATTGTCCAACCGGGGGGAGCACATTAAGCAGCTGCCCTTAGTATCAGGAGCAGCGGGGATCAGATTAAGCAACAGGAGGGAAAAGATCAGCCAACCGCGGGGGAACTCATTAACCAGTTTCGTGGGAACTCATTAACCAGTTTCGGGAAAACTTCCACCAAAGGCGGGGAAAACATGCTCCAACGGCGGGGAAGCCATTGTCCAACAGGGGGGAGCACATTAAGCAGCTGCCCTTAGTATCAGGAGCAGCGGGGTACAAATGAACCAGCAGCGGGGAAAACAACTTTTTGGGAACTCATTAACCAGTTTCGTGGGAACTCATTAACCAGTTTCGGGAAAACGTCCACCAAAGGCGGGGAAAGCATCAACCAACGGCGGGGAAGCCATTGTCCAACAGTGGGGAGCACATTAGGCAGCTGCCCTTAGTATCAGGAGCAGCGGGGATCAGATTAAGCAACAGCCGGGAAAAGAACAGCCAACCGCGGGGGAACTCATTAACCAGTTTCGTGGGAACTCATTAACCAGTTTCGTGGGAACTCATTAACCAGTTTCGGGAAAACGTCCACCAAAGGCGGGGAAAACATGCACCAACGGCGGGGAAGCCATTGTCCAACAGTGGGGAGCACATTAAGCAGCTGCCCTTAGTATCAGGAGCAGCGGGGATCAGATGAAGCAACAGCCGTGAAAAGAACAGCGAACCGCGGGGGAACTCATTAACCAGTTTCGTGGGAACTCATTAACCAGTTTCGGGAAAACTTCCACCAAAGGCGGGGAAAACATGCACCAACGGCGGGGAAGCCTTTGTCCAACAGGGGGGAGCACATTAAGCAGCTGCCCTTAGTATCAGGAGCAGCGGGGTACAAATGAACCAGCAGCGGGGAAAACAGCTTCGTGGGAACTCATTAACCAGTTTCGGGGGAACTCATTAACCAGTTTCGGGAAAACGTCCACCAAAGGCGGGGAAAACATCAACCAACGGCGGGGAAGCCATTGTCCAACAGGGGGGAGCACATTAAGCAGCTGCCCTTAGTATCAGGAGCAGCGGGGATCAGATTAAGCAACAGCCGGGAAAAGAACAGCCAACCGCGGGGGAACTCATTAACCAGTTTCGTGGGAACTCATTAACCAGTTTCGTGGGAACTCATTAACCAGTTTCGGGAAAACGTCCACCAAAGGCGGGGAAAACATGAACCAACGGCGGGGAGGCCATTGTCCAACAGGGGGGAGCACATTAAGCAGCTGCCCTTAGTATCAGGAGCAGCGGGGATCAGATTAAACAACAGGAGGGAAAAGATCAGCCAACCGCGGGGGAACTCATTAACCAGTTTCGTGGGAACTCATTAACCAGTTTCGGGAAAACTTCCACCAAAGGCGGGGAAAACATGCACCAACGGCGGGGAAGCCATTGTCCAACAGGGGGGAGCACATTAAGCAGCTGCCCTTAGTATCAGGAGCAGCGGGGTACAAATGAACCAGCAGCGGGGAAAACAACTTCGTGGGAACTCATTAACCAGTTTCGTGGGAACTCATTAACCAGTTTCGGGAAAACGTCCACCAAAGGCGGGGAAAGCATCAACCAACGGCGGGGAAGCCATTGTCCAACAGTGGGGAGCACATTAGGCAGCTGCCCTTAGTATCAGGAGCAGCGGGGATCAGATTAAGCAACAGCCGGGAAAAGAACAGCCAACCGCGGGGGAACTCATTAACCAGTTTCGTGGGAACTCATTAACCAGTTTCGTGGGAACTCATTAACCAGTTTCGGGAAAACGTCCACCAAAGGCGGGGAAAACATGCACCAACGGCGGGGAAGCCATTGTCCAACAGGGGGGAGCACAATAAGCAGCTGCCCTTAGTATCAGGAGCGGCGGGGATCAGATTAAGCAACAGCCGGGAAAAGATCAACCAACCGCGGGGGAACTCATTAACCAGTTTCGTGGGAACTCATTAACCAGTTTCCTGGGAACTCATTAACCAGTTTCGGGAAAACTTCAACCAGAGGCGGGGAAAGCATCAACCAACGGCGGGGAAGCCTTTGTCCAACAGGGGGGAGCACATTAAGCAGCTGCCCTTAGTATCAGGAGCAGCGGGGTACAAATGAACCAGCAGCGGGGAAAACAGCTTCGTGGGAACTCATTAACCAGTTTCGGGGGAACTCATTAACCAGTTTCGGGAAAACTTCCACCAAAGGCGGGGAAAGCATGAACCAACGGCGGGGAAGGCATTGTCCAACCGGGGGGAGCACATTAAGCACCTGCCCTTAGTATCAGGAGCAGCGGGGATCAGATTAAGCAACAGCCGGGAAAAGATCAGCCAACCGCGGGGGAACTCATTAACCGGTTTCGGGGGAACTCATTAACCAGTTTCGGGAAAACTTCCACCAACGGCGGGGAAAACATGCACCAACGGCGGGGAAGCCATTGTCCAACAGGGGGGAGCACATTAAGCAGCTGCCCTTAGTATCAGGAGCAGCGGGGTACAAATGAACCAGCAGCGGGGAAAACAGCTTCGTGGGAACTCATTAACCAGTTTCGTGGGAACTCATTAACCAGTTTCGTGGGAACTCATTAACCAGTTTCGGGAAAACGTCCACCAAAGGCGGGGAAAACATGAACCAACGGCGGGGAGGCCATTGTCCAACAGGGGGGAGCACATTAAGCAGCTGCCCTTAGTATCAGGAGCAGCGGGATACAAATGAACCAGCAGCGGGGAAAACAACTTCGTGGGAACTCATTAACCATTTTCGTGGGAACTCATTAACCAGTTTCGGGAAAACATCCACCAAAGGCGGGGAAAGCATCAACCAACGGCCGGGAAGCCATTGTCCAACAGTGGGGAGCACATTAAGCAGCTGCCCTTAGTATCAGGAGCAGCGGGGATCAGATTAAGCAACAGCCGGGAAAAGATCAGCCAACCGCGGGGGAACTCATTAACCAGTTTCGTGGGAACTCATTAACCAGTTTCGTGGGAACTCATTAACCAGTTTCGGGAAAACGTCCACCAAAGGCGGGGAAAACATGAACCAACGGCGGGGAGGCCATTGTCCAACAGGGGGGAGCACATTAAGCAGCTGCCCTTAGTATCAGGAGCAGCGGGGTACAAATGAACCAGCAGCGGGGAAAACAACTTCGTGGGAACTCATTAACCAGTTTCGTGGGAACTCATTAACCAGTTTCGGGAAAACATCCACCAAAGGCGGGGAAAGCATCAACCAACGGCCGGGAAGCCATTGTCCAACAGTGGGGAGCACATTAAGCAGCTGCCCTTAGTATCAGGAGCAGCGGGGATCAGATTAAGCAACAGCCGGGAAAAGATCAGCCAACCGCGGGGGAACTCATTAACCAGTTTCGTGGGAACTCATTAACCAGTTTCGTGGGAACTCATTAACCAGTTTCGGGAAAACGTCCACCAAAGGCGGGGAAAACTTGAACCAACGGCGGGGAGGCCATTGTCCAACAGGGGGGAGCACATTAAGCAGCTGCCCTTAGTATCAGGAGCAGCGGGGATCAGATTAAGCAACAGCCGGGAAAAGAACAGCCAACCGCGGGGGAACTCATTAACCAGTTTCGTGGGAACTCATTAACCAGTTTCGGGAAAACTTCCACCAAAGGCGGGGAAAACATGCACCAACGGCGGGGAAGCCTTTGTCCAACAGGGGGGAGCACATTAAGCAGCTGCCCTTAGTATCAGGAGCAGCGGGGTACAAATGAACCAGCAGCGCGGAAAACAGCTTCGTGGGAACTCATTAACCAGTTTCGGGGGAACTCATTAACCAGTTTCGGGAAAACGTCCACCAAAGGCGGGGAAAACATCAACCAACGGCGGGGAAGCCATTGTCCAACAGGGGGGAGCACATTAAGCAGCTGCCCTTAGTATCAGGAGCAGCGGGGATCAGATTAAGCAACAGCCGGGAAAAGAACAGCCAACCGCGGGGGAACTCATTAACCAGTTTCGTGGGAACTCATTAACCAGTTTCGTGGGACCTCATTAACCAGTTTCGGGAAAACGTCCACCAAAGGCGGGGAAAACATGAACCAACGGCGGGGAGGCCATTGTCCAACAGGGGGGAGCACATTAAGCAGCTGCCCTTAGTATCAGGAGCAGCGGGGATCAGATTAAGCAACAGGAGGGAAAAGATCAGCCAACCGCGGGGGAACTCATTAACCAGTTTCGTGGGAACTCATTAACCAGTTTCGGAAAACTTCCACCAAAGGCGGGGAAAACATGCACCAACGGCGGGGAAGCCATTGTCCAACAGGGGGGAGCACATTAAGCAGCTGCCCTTAGTATCAGGAGCAGCGGGGTACAAATGAACCAGCAGCGGGGAAAACAACTTCGTGGGAACTCATTAACCAGTTTCGTGGGAACTCATTAACCAGTTTCGGGAAAACGTCCACCAAAGGCGGGGAAAGCATCAACCAACGGCGGGGAAGCCATTGTCCAACAGTGGGGAGCACATTAGGCAGCTGCCCTTAGTATCAGGAGCAGCGGGGATCAGATTAAGCAACAGCCGGGAAAAGAACAGCCAACCGCGGGGGAACTCATTAACCAGTTTCGTGGGAACTCATTAACCAGTTTCGTGGGAACTCATTAACCAGTTTCGGGAAAACGTCCACCAAAGGCGGGGAAAACATGCACCAACGGCGGGGAAGCCATTGTCCAACAGGGGGGAGCACATTAAGCAGCTGCCCTTAGTATCAGGAGCGGCGGGGATCAGATTAAGCAACAGCCGGGAAAAGATCAACCAACCGCGGGGGAACTCATTAACCAGTTTCGTGGGAACTCATTAACCAGTTTCCTGGGAACTCATTAACCAGTTTCGGGAAAACTTCAACCAGAGGCGGGGAAAGCATCAACCAACGGCGGGGAAGCCTTTGTCCAACAGGGGGGAGCACATTAAGCAGCTGCCCTTAGTATCAGGAGCAGCGGGGTACAAATGAACCAGCAGCGGGGAAAACAGCTTCGTGGGAACTCATTAACCAGTTTCGGGGGAACTCATTAACCAGTTTCGGGAAAACTTCCATCAAAGGCGGGGAAAGCATGAACCAACGGCGGGGAAGGCATTGTCCAACCGGGGGGAGCACATTAAGCAGCTGCCCTTAGTATCAGGAGCAGCGGGGATCAGATTAAGCAACAGCCGGGAAAAGATCAGCCAACCGCGGGGGAACTCATTAACCAGTTTCGGGGGAACTCATTAACCAGTTTCGGGAAAACTTCCACCAACGGCGGGGAAAACATGCACCAACGGCGGGGAAGCCATTGTCCAACAGGGGGGAGCACATTAAGCAGCTGCCCTTAGTATCAGGAGCAGCGGGGTACAAATGAACCAGCAGCGGGGAAAACAGCTTCGTGGGAACTCATTAACCAGTTTCGTGGGAACTCATTAACCAGTTTCGGGGGAACCCATTAACCAGTTTCGGGAAAACTTCCACCAAAGGCGGGGAAAACATGCACCAACGGCGGGGAAGCCATTGTCCAACAGGGGGGAGCACATTAAGCAGCTGCCCTTAGTATCAGGAGCAGCGGGGTACAAATGAACCAGCAGCGGGGAAAACAACTTCGTGGGAACTCATTAACCAGTTTCGTGGGAACTCATTAACCAGTTTCGGGAAAACGTCCACCAAAGGCGGGGAAAGCATCAACCAACGGCGGGGAAGCCATTGTCCAACAGTGGGGAGCACATTAGGCAGCTGCCCTTAGTATCAGGAGCAGCGGGGATCAGATTAAGCAACAGCCGGGAAAAGAACAGCCAACCGCGGGGGAACTCATTAACCAGTTTCGTGGGAACTCATTAACCAGTTTCGTGGGAACTCATTAACCAGTTTCGGGAAAACGTCCACCAAAGGCGGGGAAAACATGCACCAACGGCGGGGAAGCCATTGTCCAACAGGGGGGAGCACATTAAGCAGCTGCCCTTAGTATCAGGAGCGGCGGGGATCAGATTAAGCAACAGCCGGGAAAAGATCAACCAACCGCGGGGGAACTCATTAACCAGTTTCGTGGGAACTCATTAACCAGTTTCCTGGGAACTCATTAACCAGTTTCGGGAAAACTTCAACCAGAGGCGGGGAAAGCATCAACCAACGGCGGGGAAGCCTTTGTCCAACAGGGGGGAGCACATTAAGCAGCTGCCCTTAGTATCAGGAGCAGCGGGGTACAAATGAACCAGCAGCGGGGAAAACAGCTTCGTGGGAACTCATTAACCAGTTTCGGGGGAACTCATTAACCAGTTTCGGGAAAACTTCCACCAAAGGCGGGGAAAGCATGAACCAACGGCGGGGAAGGCATTGTCCAACCGGGGGGAGCACATTAAGCAGCTGCCCTTAGTATCAGGAGCAGCGGGGATCAGATTAAGCAACAGCCGGGAAAAGATCAGCCAACCGCGGGGGAACTCATTAACCAGTTTCGGGGGAACTCATTAACCAGTTTCGGGAAAACTTCCACCAACGGCGGGGAAAACATGCACCAACGGCGGGGAAGCCATTGTCCAACAGGGGGGAGCACATTAAGCAGCTGCCCTTAGTATCAGGAGCAGCGGGGTACAAATGAACCAGCAGCGGGGAAAACAGCTTCGTGGGAACTCATTAACCAGTTTCGTGGGAACTCATTAACCAGTTTCGGGGGAACTCATTAACCAGTTTCGGGAAAACTTCCACCAAAGGCGGGGAAAACATGCACCAACGGCGGGGAAGCCATTGTCCAACAGGGGGGAGCACATTAAGCAGCTGCCCTTAGTATCAGGAGCAGCGGGGTACAAATGAACCAGCAGCGGGGAAAACAGCTTCGTGGGAACTCATTAACCAGTTTCGTGGGAACTCATTAACCAGTTTCGGGGGAACTCATTAACCAGTTTCGGGAAAACATGAACCGAAGGCGGGAAAAACATGAACCAACGGCGGGGAAGCCATTGTCCAACAGTGGGGAGCACATTAAGCAGCTGCCCTTAGTATCAGGAGCAGCGGGGTACAAATGAACCAGCAGCGGGGAAAACAACTTCGTGGGAACTCATTAACCAGTTTCGTGGGAACTCATTAACCAGTTTCGGGAAAACGTCCACCAAAGGCGGGGAAAGCATCAACCAACGGCGTGGAAGCCATTGTCCAACAGTGGGGAGCACATTAAGCAGCTGCCCTTAGTATCAGGAGCAGCGGGGTACAAATGAACCAGCAGCGGGGAAAACAGCTTCGTGGGAACTCATTAACCAGTTTCGTGGGAACTCATTAACCAGTTTCGTGGGAACTCATTAACCAGTTTCGGGAAAACATCAACCAAAGGCGGGGAAAACATCAAACAACGGCGGGGATGCCATTGTCCAACAGGGGGGAGCACATTAAGCAGCTGCCCTTAGTATCAGGAGCAGCGGGGATCAGATTAAGCAACAGCCGGGAAAAGATCAGCCAACCGCGGGGGAACTCATTAACCAGTTTCCTGGGAACTCATTAACCAGTTTCGTGGGAACTCATTAACCAGTTTCGGGAAAACGTCCACCAAAGGCGGGGAAAACATCTACCAACGGCGGGGAAGCCATTGTCCAACAGGGGGGAGCACATTAAGCAGCTGCCCTTAGTATCAGGAGCAGCGGGGATCAGATGAAGCAACAGCCGTGAAAAGAACAGCCAACCGCGGGGGAACTCATTAACCAGTTTCGTGGGAACTCATTAACCAGTTTCGTGGGAACTCATTAACCAGTTTCGGGAAAACTTCAACCAGAGGCGGGGAAAGCATCAACCAACGGCGGGGAAGCCTTTGTCCAACAGGGGGGAGCACATTAAGCAGCTGCCCTTAGTATCAGGAGCAGCGGGGTACAAATGAACCAGCAGCGGGGAAAACAACTTCGTGGGAACTCATTAACCAGTTTCGTGGGAACTCATTAACCAGTTTCGGGAAAACGTCCACCAAAGGCGGGGAAAGCATCAACCAACGGCGTGGAAGCCATTGTCCAACAGTGGGGAGCACATTAAGCAGCTGCCCTTAGTATCAGGAGCAGCGGGGTACAAATGAACCAGCAGCGGGGAAAACAGCTTCGTGGGAACTCATTAACCAGTTTCGTGGGAACTCATTAACCAGTTTCGGGAAAACGTCCACCAAAGGCGGGGAAAACATGCACCAACGGCGGGGAAGCCATTGTCCAACAGGGGGGAGCACATTAAGCAGCTGCCCTTAGTATCAGGAGCGGCGGGGATCAGATTAAGCAACAGCCGGGAAAAGATCAACCAACCGCGGGGGAACTCATTAACCAGTTTCGTGGGAACTCATTAACCAGTTTCGGGGGAACTCATTAACCAGTTTCGGGAAACCTTCCACCAAAGGCGGGGAAAACATCAACCAGCGGCGGGGAAGCCATTGTCCAACAGGCGGGAGCACATTAAGCAGCTGCCCTTAGTATCAGGAGCAGCGGGGTACAAATGAACCAGCAGCGGGGAAAACAGCTTCGTGGGAACTCATTAACCAGTTTCGGGGGAACTCATTAACCAGTTTCGGGAAAACATCAACCAGAGGCGGGGAAAGCATCAACCAACGGCGGGGAAGCCTTCGTCCAACAGGGGGGAGCACATTAAGCAGCTGCCCTCAGTATCAGGAGCAGCGGGGTGCAAATGAACCAGCAGCGGGGAAAACAACTTCGTGGGAACTCATTAACCAGTTTCGGGGGAACTCATTAACCAGTTTCGGGAAAACATGAACCAAAGGCGGGGAAAACGTGAACCAACTGCGGGGAAGCCATTGTCCAACAGGGGGCAGTACATTAAGCAGCTGCCCTTAGTATCAGGAGCAGCGGGGATCAGATTAAGGAACAGCCGGGAAAAGATCAGCCAACCGCGGGGGAACTCATTAACCAGTTTCGTGGGAACTCATTAACCAGTTTCGTGGGAACTCATTAACCAGTTTCGGGAAAACTTCAACCAAAGGCGGGGAAAACATCAACCAACGGCGGGGAAGCCATTGTCCTACAGTGGGGAGCACATTAAGCAGCTGCCCTTAGTATCAGGAGCAGCGGGGATCAGATTAAGGAACAGCCGGGAAAAGATCAGCCAACCGCGGGGGAACTCATTAACCAGTTTCGTGGGAACTCATTAACCAGTTTCGGGAAAACGTCCAGCAAGGGCGGGGAAAACATGAACCAGCGGCGGGGAAGGCATTGTCCAACAGGGGGGAGCACATTAAGCAGCTGCCCTTCCTATCAGGAGCAGCGGGGATCAGATTAAGGAACAGCCGGGAAAAGATCAGCCAACCGCGGGGGAACTCATTAACCAGTTTCGTGGGAACTCATTAACCAGTTGCGGGAAAACTTCCACCAAAGGCGGGGAAAACATCAACCAGCGGGGGGGAAGCCATTGTCCAACAGGGGGGAGCACATTAAGCAGCTGCCCTTGGTATCAGGAGCGGCGGGGTACAAATGAACCAGCAGCGGGGAAAACAGCTTCGTGGGAACTCATTAACCAGTTTCGTGGGAACTCATTAACCAGTTTCGTGGGAACTCATTAACCAGTTTCGGGAAACCTTCCACCCAAAGGCGGGGAAAGCATCAACCAACGGCGGGGAAGCCATTGTCCAACAGGGGGGAGCACATTAAGCAGCTGCCCTTAGTATCAGGAGCAGCGGGGAACAGATTAAGCAACAGCCGGGAAAAGATCAACCAACCGCGGGGGAACTCATTAACCAGTTTCCTGGGAACTCATTAACCAGTTTCGGGAAAACTTCCACCAAAGGCGGGGAAAACATCAAACAACGGCGGGGAAGCCATTGTCCAACAGGGGGGAGCACATTAAGCAGCTGCCCTTAGTATCAGGAGCAGCGGGGATCAGATTAAGCAACAGCCGGGAAAAGATCAGGAAACCGCGGGGGAACTCATTAACCAGTTTCGTGGGAACTCATTAACCAGTTTCGGGAAAACATCAACCAAAGGCGGGGAAAGCATCAACCAACGGCGGGGAAGCCACTGTCCAACAGTGGGGAGCACATTAAGCAGTTGCCCTTAGTCTCAGGAGCAGCGGGGATCAGATTAAGCAACAGCCTGGGAAAAGATCAACCAACCGCGGGGGAACTCATTAACCAGTTTCCTGGGAACTCATTAACCAGTTTCGTGGGAACTCATTAACCAGTTTCGGGAAAACCTCCACCAAAGGCGGGGAAAGCATGAACCAACGGCGGGGAAGCCATTGTCCAACCGGGGGGAGCACATTAAGCAGCTGCCCTTAGTATCAGGAGCAGCGGGGTACAAATGAACCAGCAGCGGGGAAAACAACTTCGTGGGAACTCATTAACCAGTTTCGTGGGAACTCATTAACCAGTTTCGGGGGAACTCATTAACCAGTTTCGGGAAAACTTCCACCAAAGGCGGGGAAAGCATCAACCAACGGCCGGGAAGCCATTGTCCAACAGTGGGGAGCACATTAAGCAGCTGCCCTTAGTATCAGGAGCAGCGGGGATCAGATTAAGTAACAGCCGGGAAAAGATCAGCCAACCGCGGGGGAACTCATTAACCAGTTTCGTGGGAACTCATTAACCAGTTTCGTGGGAACTCATTAACCAGTTTCGGGAAAACGTCCACCAAAGGCGGGGAAAACATGAACCAACGGCGGGGAGGCCATTGTCCAACAGGGGGGAGCACATTAAGCAGCTGCCCTTAGTATCAGGAGCAGCGGGGTACAAATGAACCAGCAGCGGGGAAAACAACTTCGTGGGAACTCATTAACCAGTTTCGTGGGAACTCATTAACCAGTTTCGGGAAAACATCCACCAAAGGCGGGGAAAGCATCAACCAACGGCCGGGAAGCCATTGTCCAACAGTGGGGAGCACATTAAGCAGCTGCCCTTAGTATCAGGAGCAGCGGGGATCAGATTAAGCAACAGCCGGGAAAAGATCAGCGAACCGCGGGGGAACTCATTAACCAGTTTCGTGGGAACTCATTAACCAGTTTCGTGGGAACTCATTAACCAGTTTCGGGAAAACGTCCACCAAAGGCGGGGAAAACATGAACCAACGGCGGGGAGGCCATTGTCCAACAGGGGGGAGCACATTAAGCAGCTGCCCTTAGTATCAGGAGCAGCGGGGTACAAATGAACCAGCAGCGGGGAAAACAACTTCGTGGGAACTCATTAACCAGTTTCGTGGGAACTCATTAACCAGTTTCGGGAAAACATCCACCAAAGGCGGGGAAAGCATCAACCAACGGCCGGGAAGCCATTGTCCAACAGTGGGGAGCTCATTAAGCAGCTGCCCTTAGTATCAGGAGCAGCGGGGATCAGATTAAGCAACAGCCGGGAAAAGATCAGCCAACCGCGGGGGAACTCATTAACCAGTTTCGTGGGAACTCATTAACCAGTTTCGTGGGAACTCATTAACCAGTTTCGGGAAAACGTCCACCAAAGGCGGGGAAAACATGAACCAACGGCGGGGAGGCCATTGTCCAACAGGGGGGAGCACATTAAGCAGCTGCCCTTAGTATCAGGAGCAGCGGGGATCAGATTAAGCAACAGCCGGGAAAAGAACAGCCAACCGCGGGGGAACTCATTAACCAGTTTCGTGGGAACTCATTAACCAGTTTCGGGAAAACTTCCACCAAAGGCGGGGAAAACATGCACCAACGGCGGGGAAGCCTTTGTCCAACAGGGGGGAGCACATTAAGCAGCTGCCCTTAGTATCAGGAGCAGCGGGGTACAAATGAACCAGCAGCGGGGAAAACAGCTTCGTGGGAACTCATTAACCAGTTTCGGGGGAACTCATTAACCAGTTTCGGGAAAACGTCCACCAAAGGCGGGGAAAACATCAACCAACGGCGGGGAAGCCATTGTCCAACAGGGGGGAGCACATTAAGCAGCTGCCCTTAGTATCAGGAGCAGCGGGGTACAAATGAACCAGCAGCGGGGAAAACAGCTTCGTGGGAACTCATTAACCAGTTTCGGGGGAACTCATTAACCAGTTTCGGGAAAACGTCCACCGAAGGCGGGGATAACATCAACCAACGGCGGGGAAGCCATTGTCCAACAGGGGGGAGCACATTAAGCAGCTGCCCTTAGTATCAGGAGCAGCGGGGTACAAATGAACCAGCAGCGGGGAAAACAGCTTCGTGGGAACTCATTAACCAGTTTCGGGGGAACTGATTAACCAGTTTCGGGAAAACGTCCACCAAAGGCGGGGAAAACATCAACCAACGGCGGGGAAGCCATTGTCCAACAGGGGGGAGCACATTAAGCAGCTGCCCTTAGTATCAGGAGCAGCGGGGATCAGATTAAGCAACAGCCGGGAAAAGATCAACCAACCGCGGGGGAACTCATTAACCAGTTTCCTGGGAACTCATTAACCAGTTTCGGGGGAACTCATTAACCAGTTTCGGGAAACCGTCCACCTAAGGCGGGGAAAACATGAACCAACGGCGGGGAAGCCATTGTCCAACCGGGGGGAGCACATTAAGCAGATGCCCTTAGTATCAGGAGCAGCGGGGATCAGATTAAGCAACAGCCGGGAAAAGATCAGCCAACCGCGGGGGAACCCATTAACCAGTTTCCTGGGAACTCATTAACTAGTTTCCTGGGAACTCATTAACCAGTTTCGTGGGAACTCACTAACCAGTTTCGGGAAAACCTCCACCAAAGGCGGGGAAAGCATGAACCAACGGCGGGGAAGCCATTGTCCAACCGGGGGGAGCACATTAAGCAGCTGCCCTTAGTATCAGGAGCAGCGGGGTACAAATGAACCAGCAGCGGGGAAAACAACTTCGTGGGAACTCATTAACCAGTTTCGTGGGAACTCATTAACCAGTTTCGGGGGAACTCATTAACCAGTTTCGGGAAAACCTCCACCAAAGGCGGGGAAAGCATCAACCAACGGCCGGGAAGCCATTGTCCAACAGTGGGGAGCACATTAAGCAGCTGCCCTTAGTATCAGGAGCAGCGGGGATCAGATTAAGCAACAGCCGGGAAAAGATCAGCCAACCGCGGGGGAACTCATTAACCAGTTTCGTGGGAACTCATTAACCAGTTTCGGGGGAACTCATTAACCAGTTTCGGGAAAACGTCCACCAAAGGCGGGGAAAACATGAACCAACGGCGGGGAAGCCATTGTCCAACAGTGGGGAGCACATTAAGCAGCTGCCCTTAGTCTCAGGAGCAGCGGGGAACAGATTAAGCAACAGCCGGGAAAAGATCAGCCAACCGCGGGGGAACTCATTAACCAGTTTTGTGGGAACTCATTAACCAGTTTCGGGAAAACATCAACCAAAGGCGGGGAAAGTATCAACCAACGGCGGGGAAGCCACTGTCCAACAGTGGGGAGCACATTAAGCAGCTGCCCTTAGTATCAGGAGCAGCGGGGATCAGATTAAGCAACAGCCGGGAAAAGATCAACCAACCGCGGGGGAACTCATTAACCAGTTTCGTGGGAACTCATTAACCAGTTTCGGGGGAACTCATTAACCAGTTTCGGGGGAACTCATTAACCAGTTTCGGGAAAACGTCCACCAAAGGCGGGGATAACATCAACCAACGGCGGGGAAGCCATTGTCCAACAGGGGGGAGCGCATTAAGCAGCTGCCCTTAGTATCAGGAGCAGCGGGGTACAAATGAACCAGCAGCGGGGAAAACAGCTTCGTGGGAACTCATTAACCAGTTTCGGGGGAACTGATTAACCAGTTTCGGGAAAACGTCCACCAAAGGCGGGGAAAACATCAACCAACGGCGGGGAAGCCATTGTCCAACAGGGGGGAGCACATTAAGCAGCTGCCCTTAGTATCAGGAGCAGCGGGGATCAGATTAAGCAACAGCCGGGAAAAGATCAACCAACCGCGGGGGAACTCATTAACCAGTTTCCTGGGAACTCATTAACCAGTTTCGGGGGAACTCATTAACCAGTTTCGGGAAACCGTCCACCTAAGGCGGGGAAAACATGAACCAACGGCGGGGAAGCCATTGTCCAACCGGGGGGAGCACATTAAGCAGCTGCCCTTAGTATCAGGAGCAGCGGGGATCAGATTAAGCAACAGGAGGGAAAAGATCAGCCAACCGCGGGGGAACTCATTAACCAGTTTCGTGGGAACTCATTAACCAGTTTCGGGAAAACTTCCACCAAAGGCGGGGAAAACATGCTCCAACGGCGGGGAAGCCATTGTCCAACAGGGGGGAGCACATTAAGCAGCTGCCCTTAGTATCAGGAGCAGCGGGGTACAAATGAACCAGCAGCGGGGAAAACAACTTTTTGGGAACTCATTAACCAGTTTCGTGGGAACTCATTAACCAGTTTCGGGAAAACGTCCACCAAAGGCGGGGAAAGCATCAACCAACGGCGGGGAAGCCATTGTCCAACAGTGGGGAGCACATTAGGCAGCTGCCCTTAGTATCAGGAGCAGCGGGGATCAGATTAAGCAACAGCCGGGAAAAGAACAGCCAACCGCGGGGGAACTCATTAACCAGTTTCGTGGGAACTCATTAACCAGTTTCGTGGGAACTCATTAACCAGTTTCGGGAAAACGTCCACCAAAGGCGGGGAAAACATGCACCAACGGCGGGGAAGCCATTGTCCAACAGTGGGGAGCACATTAAGCAGCTGCCCTTAGTATCAGGAGCAGCGGGGATCAGATGAAGCAACAGCCGTGAAAAGAACAGCGAACCGCGGGGGAACTCATTAACCAGTTTCGTGGGAACTCATTAACCAGTTTCGGGAAAACTTCCACCAAAGGCGGGGAAAACATGCACCAACGGCGGGGAAGCCTTTGTCCAACAGGGGGGAGCACATTAAGCAGCTGCCCTTAGTATCAGGAGCAGCGGGGTACAAATGAACCAGCAGCGGGGAAAACAGCTTCGTGGGAACTCATTAACCAGTTTCGGGGGAACTCATTAACCAGTTTCGGGAAAACGTCCACCAAAGGCGGGGAAAACATCAACCAACGGCGGGGAAGCCATTGTCCAACAGGGGGGAGCACATTAAGCAGCTGCCCTTAGTATCAGGAGCAGCGGGGATCAGATTAAGCAACAGCCGGGAAAAGAACAGCCAACCGCGGGGGAACTCATTAACCAGTTTCGTGGGAACTCATTAACCAGTTTCGTGGGAACTCATTAACCAGTTTCGGGAAAACGTCCACCAAAGGCGGGGAAAACATGAACCAACGGCGGGGAGGCCATTGTCCAACAGGGGGGAGCACATTAAGCAGCTGCCCTTAGTATCAGGAGCAGCGGGGATCAGATTAAGCAACAGGAGGGAAAAGATCAGCCAACCGCGGGGGAACTCATTAACCAGTTTCGTGGGAACTCATTAACCAGTTTCGGGAAAACTTCCACCAAAGGCGGGGAAAACATGCACCAACGGCGGGGAAGCCATTGTCCAACAGGGGGGAGCACATTAAGCAGCTGCCCTTAGTATCAGGAGCAGCGGGGTACAAATGAACCAGCAGCGGGGAAAACAACTTCGTGGGAACTCATTAACCAGTTTCGTGGGAACTCATTAACCAGTTTCGGGAAAACGTCCACCAAAGGCGGGGAAAGCATCAACCAACGGCGGGGAAGCCATTGTCCAACAGTGGGGAGCACATTAGGCAGCTGCCCTTAGTATCAGGAGCAGCGGGGATCAGATTAAGCAACAGCCGGGAAAAGAACAGCCAACCGCGGGGGAACTCATTAACCAGTTTCGTGGGAACTCATTAACCAGTTTCGTGGGAACTCATTAACCAGTTTCGGGAAAACGTCCACCAAAGGCGGGGAAAACATGCACCAACGGCGGGGAAGCCATTGTCCAACAGGGGGGAGCACAATAAGCAGCTGCCCTTAGTATCAGGAGCGGCGGGGATCAGATTAAGCAACAGCCGGGAAAAGATCAACCAACCGCGGGGGAACTCATTAACCAGTTTCGTGGGAACTCATTAACCAGTTTCCTGGGAACTCATTAACCAGTTTCGGGAAAACTTCAACCAGAGGCGGGGAAAGCATCAACCAACGGCGGGGAAGCCTTTGTCCAACAGGGGGGAGCACATTAAGCAGCTGCCCTTAGTATCAGGAGCAGCGGGGTACAAATGAACCAGCAGCGGGGAAAACAGCTTCGTGGGAACTCATTAACCAGTTTCGGGGGAACTCATTAACCAGTTTCGGGAAAACTTCCACCAAAGGCGGGGAAAGCATGAACCAACGGCGGGGAAGGCATTGTCCAACCGGGGGGAGCACATTAAGCACCTGCCCTTAGTATCAGGAGCAGCGGGGATCAGATTAAGCAACAGCCGGGAAAAGATCAGCCAACCGCGGGGGAACTCATTAACCGGTTTCGGGGGAACTCATTAACCAGTTTCGGGAAAACTTCCACCAACGGCGGGGAAAACATGCACCAACGGCGGGGAAGCCATTGTCCAACAGGGGGGAGCACATTAAGCAGCTGCCCTTAGTATCAGGAGCAGCGGGGTACAAATGAACCAGCAGCGGGGAAAACAGCTTCGTGGGAACTCATTAACCAGTTTCGTGGGAACTCATTAACCAGTTTCGTGGGAACTCATTAACCAGTTTCGGGAAAACGTCCACCAAAGGCGGGGAAAACATGAACCAACGGCGGGGAGGCCATTGTCCAACAGGGGGGAGCACATTAAGCAGCTGCCCTTAGTATCAGGAGCAGCGGGATACAAATGAACCAGCAGCGGGGAAAACAACTTCGTGGGAACTCATTAACCATTTTCGTGGGAACTCATTAACCAGTTTCGGGAAAACATCCACCAAAGGCGGGGATAGCATCAACCAACGGCCGGGAAGCCATTGTCCAACAGTGGGGAGCACATTAAGCAGCTGCCCTTAGTATCAGGAGCAGCGGGGATCAGATTAAGCAACAGCCGGGAAAAGATCAGCCAACCGCGGGGGAACTCATTAACCAGTTTCGTGGGAACTCATTAACCAGTTTCGTGGGAACTCATTAACCAGTTTCGGGAAAACGTCCACCAAAGGCGGGGAAAACATGAACCAACGGCGGGGAGGCCATTGTCCAACAGGGGGGAGCACATTAAGCAGCTGCCCTTAGTATCAGGAGCAGCGGGGTACAAATGAACCAGCAGCGGGGAAAACAACTTCGTGGGAACTCATTAACCAGTTTCGTGGGAACTCATTAACCAGTTTCGGGAAAACATCCACCAAAGGCGGGGAAAGCATCAACCAACGGCCGGGAAGCCATTGTCCAACAGTGGGGAGCACATTAAGCAGCTGCCCTTAGTATCAGGAGCAGCGGGGATCAGATTAAGCAACAGCCGGGAAAAGATCAGCCAACCGCGGGGGAACTCATTAACCAGTTTCGTGGGAACTCATTAACCAGTTTCGTGGGAACTCATTAACCAGTTTCGGGAAAACGTCCACCAAAGGCGGGGAAAACTTGAACCAACGGCGGGGAGGCCATTGTCCAACAGGGGGGAGCACATTAAGCAGCTGCCCTTAGTATCAGGAGCAGCGGGGATCAGATTAAGCAACAGCCGGGAAAAGAACAGCCAACCGCGGGGGAACTCATTAACCAGTTTCGTGGGAACTCATTAACCAGTTTCGGGAAAACTTCCACCAAAGGCGGGGAAAACATGCACCAACGGCGGGGAAGCCTTTGTCCAACAGGGGGGAGCACATTAAGCAGCTGCCCTTAGTATCAGGAGCAGCGGGGTACAAATGAACCAGCAGCGCGGAAAACAGCTTCGTGGGAACTCATTAACCAGTTTCGGGGGAACTCATTAACCAGTTTCGGGAAAACGTCCACCAAAGGCGGGGAAAACATCAACCAACGGCGGGGAAGCCATTGTCCAACAGGGGGGAGCACATTAAGCAGCTGCCCTTAGTATCAGGAGCAGCGGGGATCAGATTAAGCAACAGCCGGGAAAAGAACAGCCAACCGCGGGGGAACTCATTAACCAGTTTCGTGGGAACTCATTAACCAGTTTCGTGGGACCTCATTAACCAGTTTCGGGAAAACGTCCACCAAAGGCGGGGAAAACATGAACCAACGGCGGGGAGGCCATTGTCCAACAGGGGGGAGCACATTAAGCAGCTGCCCTTAGTATCAGGAGCAGCGGGGATCAGATTAAGCAACAGGAGGGAAAAGATCAGCCAACCGCGGGGGAACTCATTAACCAGTTTCGTGGGAACTCATTAACCAGTTTCGGAAAACTTCCACCAAAGGCGGGGAAAACATGCACCAACGGCGGGGAAGCCATTGTCCAACAGGGGGGAGCACATTAAGCAGCTGCCCTTAGTATCAGGAGCAGCGGGGTACAAATGAACCAGCAGCGGGGAAAACAACTTCGTGGGAACTCATTAACCAGTTTCGTGGGAACTCATTAACCAGTTTCGGGAAAACGTCCACCAAAGGCGGGGAAAGCATCAACCAACGGCGGGGAAGCCATTGTCCAACAGTGGGGAGCACATTAGGCAGCTGCCCTTAGTATCAGGAGCAGCGGGGATCAGATTAAGCAACAGCCGGGAAAAGAACAGCCAACCGCGGGGGAACTCATTAACCAGTTTCGTGGGAACTCATTAACCAGTTTCGTGGGAACTCATTAACCAGTTTCGGGAAAACGTCCACCAAAGGCGGGGAAAACATGCACCAACGGCGGGGAAGCCATTGTCCAACAGGGGGGAGCACATTAAGCAGCTGCCCTTAGTATCAGGAGCGGCGGGGATCAGATTAAGCAACAGCCGGGAAAAGATCAACCAACCGCGGGGGAACTCATTAACCAGTTTCGTGGGAACTCATTAACCAGTTTCCTGGGAACTCATTAACCAGTTTCGGGAAAACTTCAACCAGAGGCGGGGAAAGCATCAACCAACGGCGGGGAAGCCTTTGTCCAACAGGGGGGAGCACATTAAGCAGCTGCCCTTAGTATCAGGAGCAGCGGGGTACAAATGAACCAGCAGCGGGGAAAACAGCTTCGTGGGAACTCATTAACCAGTTTCGGGGGAACTCATTAACCAGTTTCGGGAAAACTTCCATCAAAGGCGGGGAAAGCATGAACCAACGGCGGGGAAGGCATTGTCCAACCGGGGGGAGCACATTAAGCAGCTGCCCTTAGTATCAGGAGCAGCGGGGATCAGATTAAGCAACAGCCGGGAAAAGATCAGCCAACCGCGGGGGAACTCATTAACCAGTTTCGGGGGAACTCATTAACCAGTTTCGGGAAAACTTCCACCAACGGCGGGGAAAACATGCACCAACGGCGGGGAAGCCATTGTCCAACAGGGGGGAGCACATTAAGCAGCTGCCCTTAGTATCAGGAGCAGCGGGGTACAAATGAACCAGCAGCGGGGAAAACAGCTTCGTGGGAACTCATTAACCAGTTTCGTGGGAACTCATTAACCAGTTTCGGGGGAACTCATTAACCAGTTTCGGGAAAACTTCCACCAAAGGCGGGGAAAACATGCACCAACGGCGGGGAAGCCATTGTCCAACAGGGGGGAGCACATTAAGCAGCTGCCCTTAGTATCAGGAGCAGCGGGGTACAAATGAACCAGCAGCGGGGAAAACAACTTCGTGGGAACTCATTAACCAGTTTCGTGGGAACTCATTAACCAGTTTCGGGAAAACGTCCACCAAAGGCGGGGAAAGCATCAACCAACGGCGGGGAAGCCATTGTCCAACAGTGGGGAGCACATTAGGCAGCTGCCCTTAGTATCAGGAGCAGCGGGGATCAGATTAAGCAACAGCCGGGAAAAGAACAGCCAACCGCGGGGGAACTCATTAACCAGTTTCGTGGGAACTCATTAACCAGTTTCGTGGGAACTCATTAACCAGTTTCGGGAAAACGTCCACCAAAGGCGGGGAAAACATGCACCAACGGCGGGGAAGCCATTGTCCAACAGGGGGGAGCACATTAAGCAGCTGCCCTTAGTATCAGGAGCGGCGGGGATCAGATTAAGCAACAGCCGGGAAAAGATCAACCAACCGCGGGGGAACTCATTAACCAGTTTCGTGGGAACTCATTAACCAGTTTCCTGGGAACTCATTAACCAGTTTCGGGAAAACTTCAACCAGAGGCGGGGAAAGCATCAACCAACGGCGGGGAAGCCTTTGTCCAACAGGGGGGAGCACATTAAGCAGCTGCCCTTAGTATCAGGAGCAGCGGGGTACAAATGAACCAGCAGCGGGGAAAACAGCTTCGTGGGAACTCATTAACCAGTTTCGGGGGAACTCATTAACCAGTTTCGGTAAAACTTCCACCAAAGGCGGGGAAAGCATGAACCAACGGCGGGGAAGGCATTGTCCAACCGGGGGGAGCACATTAAGCAGCTGCCCTTAGTATCAGGAGCAGCGGGGATCAGATTAAGCAACAGCCGGGAAAAGATCAGCCAACCGCGGGGGAACTCATTAACCAGTTTCGGGGGAACTCATTAACCAGTTTCGGGAAAACTTCCACCAACGGCGGGGAAAACATGCACCAACGGCGGGGAAGCCATTGTCCAACAGGGGGGAGCACATTAAGCAGCTGCCCTTAGTATCAGGAGCAGCGGGGTACAAATGAACCAGCAGCGGGGAAAACAGCTTCGTGGGAACTCATTAACCAGTTTCGTGGGAACTCATTAACCAGTTTCGGGGGAACTCATTAACCAGTTTCGGGAAAACTTCCACCAAAGGCGGGGAAAACATGCACCAACGGCGGGGAAGCCATTGTCCAACAGGGGGGAGCACATTAAGCAGCTGCCCTTAGTATCAGGAGCAGCGGGGTACAAATGAACCAGCAGCGGGGAAAACAGCTTCGTGGGAACTCATTAACCAGTTTCGTGGGAACTCATTAACCAGTTTCGGGGGAACTCATTAACCAGTTTCGGGAAAACATGAACCGAAGGCGGGAAAAACATGAACCAACGGCGGGGAAGCCATTGTCCAACAGTGGGGAGCACATTAAGCAGCTGCCCTTAGTATCAGGAGCAGCGGGGTACAAATGAACCAGCAGCGGGGAAAACAACTTCGTGGGAACTCATTAACCAGTTTCGTGGGAACTCATTAACCAGTTTCGGGAAAACGTCCACCAAAGGCGGGGAAAGCATCAACCAACGGCGTGGAAGCCATTGTCCAACAGTGGGGAGCACATTAAGCAGCTGCCCTTAGTATCAGGAGCAGCGGGGTACAAATGAACCAGCAGCGGGGAAAACAGCTTCGTGGGAACTCATTAACCAGTTTCGTGGGAACTCATTAACCAGTTTCGTGGGAACTCATTAACCAGTTTCGGGAAAACATCAACCAAAGGCGGGGAAAACATCAAACAACGGCGGGGATGCCATTGTCCAACAGGGGGGAGCACATTAAGCAGCTGCCCTTAGTATCAGGAGCAGCGGGGATCAGATTAAGCAACAGCCGGGAAAAGATCAGCCAACCGCGGGGGAACTCATTAACCAGTTTCCTGGGAACTCATTAACCAGTTTCGTGGGAACTCATTAACCAGTTTCGGGAAAACGTCCACCAAAGGCGGGGAAAACATCTACCAACGGCGGGGAAGCCATTGTCCAACAGGGGGGAGCACATTAAGCAGCTGCCCTTAGTATCAGGAGCAGCGGGGATCAGATGAAGCAACAGCCGTGAAAAGAACAGCCAACCGCGGGGGAACTCATTAACCAGTTTCGTGGGAACTCATTAACCAGTTTCGTGGGAACTCATTAACCAGTTTCGGGAAAACTTCAACCAGAGGCGGGGAAAGCATCAACCAACGGCGGGGAAGCCTTTGTCCAACAGGGGGGAGCACATTAAGCAGCTGCCCTTAGTATCAGGAGCAGCGGGGTACAAATGAACCAGCAGCGGGGAAAACAACTTCGTGGGAACTCATTAACCAGTTTCGTGGGAACTCATTAACCAGTTTCGGGAAAACGTCCACCAAAGGCGGGGAAAGCATCAACCAACGGCGTGGAAGCCATTGTCCAACAGTGGGGAGCACATTAAGCAGCTGCCCTTAGTATCAGGAGCAGCGGGGTACAAATGAACCAGCAGCGGGGAAAACAGCTTCGTGGGAACTCATTAACCAGTTTCGTGGGAACTCATTAACCAGTTTCGGGAAAACGTCCACCAAAGGCGGGGAAAACATGCACCAACGGCGGGGAAGCCATTGTCCAACAGGGGGGAGCACATTAAGCAGCTGCCCTTAGTATCAGGAGCGGCGGGGATCAGATTAAGCAACAGCCGGGAAAAGATCAACCAACCGCGGGGGAACTCATTAACCAGTTTCGTGGGAACTCATTAACCAGTTTCGGGGGAACTCATTAACCAGTTTCGGGAAACCTTCCACCAAAGGCGGGGAAAACATCAACCAGCGGCGGGGAAGCCATTGTCCAACAGGCGGGAGCACATTAAGCAGCTGCCCTTAGTATCAGGAGCAGCGGGGTACAAATGAACCAGCAGCGGGGAAAACAGCTTCGTGGGAACTCATTAACCAGTTTCGGGGGAACTCATTAACCAGTTTCGGGAAAACATCAACCAGAGGCGGGGAAAGCATCAACCAACGGCGGGGAAGCCTTCGTCCAACAGGGGGGAGCACATTAAGCAGCTGCCCTCAGTATCAGGAGCAGCGGGGTGCAAATGAACCAGCAGCGGGGAAAACAACTTCGTGGGAACTCATTAACCAGTTTCGGGGGAACTCATTAACCAGTTTCGGGAAAACATGAACCAAAGGCGGGGAAAACGTGAACCAACTGCGGGGAAGCCATTGTCCAACAGGGGGCAGTACATTAAGCAGCTGCCCTTAGTATCAGGAGCAGCGGGGATCAGATTAAGGAACAGCCGGGAAAAGATCAGCCAACCGCGGGGGAACTCATTAACCAGTTTCGTGGGAACTCATTAACCAGTTTCGTGGGAACTCATTAACCAGTTTCGGGAAAACTTCAACCAAAGGCGGGGAAAACATCAACCAACGGCGGGGAAGCCATTGTCCTACAGTGGGGAGCACATTAAGCAGCTGCCCTTAGTATCAGGAGCAGCGGGGATCAGATTAAGGAACAGCCGGGAAAAGATCAGCCAACCGCGGGGGAACTCATTAACCAGTTTCGTGGGAACTCATTAACCAGTTTCGGGAAAACGTCCAGCAAGGGCGGGGAAAACATGAACCAGCGGCGGGGAAGGCATTGTCCAACAGGGGGGAGCACATTAAGCAGCTGCCCTTCCTATCAGGAGCAGCGGGGATCAGATTAAGGAACAGCCGGGAAAAGATCAGCCAACCGCGGGGGAACTCATTAACCAGTTTCGTGGGAACTCATTAACCAGTTGCGGGAAAACTTCCACCAAAGGCGGGGAAAACATCAACCAGCGGGGGGGAAGCCATTGTCCAACAGGGGGGAGCACATTAAGCAGCTGCCCTTGGTATCAGGAGCGGCGGGGTACAAATGAACCAGCAGCGGGGAAAACAGCTTCGTGGGAACTCATTAACCAGTTTCGTGGGAACTCATTAACCAGTTTCGTGGGAACTCATTAACCAGTTTCGGGAAACCTTCCACCCAAAGGCGGGGAAAGCATCAACCAACGGCGGGGAAGCCATTGTCCAACAGGGGGGAGCACATTAAGCAGCTGCCCTTAGTATCAGGAGCAGCGGGGAACAGATTAAGCAACAGCCGGGAAAAGATCAACCAACCGCGGGGGAACTCATTAACCAGTTTCCTGGGAACTCATTAACCAGTTTCGGGAAAACTTCCACCAAAGGCGGGGAAAACATCAAACAACGGCGGGGAAGCCATTGTCCAACAGGGGGGAGCACATTAAGCAGCTGCCCTTAGTATCAGGAGCAGCGGGGATCAGATTAAGCAACAGCCGGGAAAAGATCAGGAAACCGCGGGGGAACTCATTAACCAGTTTCGTGGGAACTCATTAACCAGTTTCGGGAAAACATCAACCAAAGGCGGGGAAAGCATCAACCAACGGCGGGGAAGCCACTGTCCAACAGTGGGGAGCACATTAAGCAGCTGCCCTTAGTCTCAGGAGCAGCGGGGATCAGATTAAGCAACAGCCTGGGAAAAGATCAACCAACCGCGGGGGAACTCATTAACCAGTTTCCTGGGAACTCATTAACCAGTTTCGTGGGAACTCATTAACCAGTTTCGGGAAAACCTCCACCAAAGGCGGGGAAAGCATGAACCAACGGCGAGGAAGCCATTGTCCAACCGGGGGGAGCACATTAAGCAGCTGCCCTTAGTATCAGGAGCAGCGGGGTACAAATGAACCAGCAGCGGGGAAAACAACTTCGTGGGAACTCATTAACCAGTTTCGTGGGAACTCATTAACCAGTTTCGGGGCAACTCATTAACCAGTTTCGGGAAAACTTCCACCAAAGGCGGGGAAAGCATCAACCAACGGCCGGGAAGCCATTGTCCAACAGTGGGGAGCACATTAAGCAGCTGCCCTTAGTATCAGGAGCAGCGGGGATCAGATTAAGCAACAGCCGGGAAAAGATCAGCCAACCGCGGGGGAACTCATTAACCAGTTTCGTGGGAACTCATTAACCAGTTTCGTGGGAACTCATTAACCAGTTTCGGGAAAACGTCCACCAAAGGCGGGGAAAACATGAACCAACGGCGGGGAGGCCATTGTCCAACAGGGGGGAGCACATTAAGCAGCTGCCCTTAGTATCAGGAGCAGCGGGGATCAGATTAAGCAACAGCCGGGAAAAGATCAGCCAACCGCGGGGGAACTCATTAACCAGTTTCGTGGGAACTCATTAACCAGTTTCGGGAAAACTTCCACCAAAGGCGGGGAAAACATGCACCAACGGCGGGGAAGCCTTTGTCCAACAGGGGGGAGCACATTAAGCAGCTGCCCTTAGTATCAGGAGCAGCGGGGATCAGATTTAGCAGCAGCCGGGAAAAGATCAGGAAACCGCGGGGGAACTCATTAACCAGTTTCGTGGGAACTCATTAACCAGTTTCGGGAAAACTTCCACCAAAGGCGGGGAAAACATGCACCAACGGCGGGGAAGCCATTGTCCAACAGGGGGGAGCACATTAAGCAGCTGCCCTTAGTATCAGGAGCAGCGGGGATCAGATTAGGCAACAGCCGGGAAAAGATCAGCCAACCGCGGGGGAACTCATTAACCAGTTTCGTGGGAACTCATTAACCAGTTTCGGGAAAACTTCCACCAAAGGCGGGGAAAACATGCACCAATGGCGGGGAAGCCATTGTCCAACAGGGGGGAGAACATTAAGCAGCTGCCCTTAGTATCAGGAGCAGCGGGGATCAGATTAAGCAACAGCCGGGAAAAGATCAGCCAACCGCGGGGGAACTCATTAACCAGTTTCCTGGGAACTCATTAACCAGTTTCGGGAAAACTTCCACCAAAGGCGGGGAAAACATGCACCAACGGCGGGGAAGCCATTGTCCAACAGGGGGGAGCACATTAAGCAGCTGCCCTTTGTATCAGGAGCAGCGGGGTACAAATGAACCAGCAGCGGGGAAAACAACTTCGTGGGAACTCATTAACCAGTTTCGTGGGAACTCATTAACCAGTTTCGTGGGAACTCATTAACCAGTTTCGGGAAAACATCAACCAAAGGCGGGGAAAACATCAAACAACGGCGGGGATGCCATTGTCCAACAGGGGGGAGCACATTAAGCAGCTGCCCTTAGTATCAGGAGCAGCGGGGATCAGATTAAGCAACAGCCGGGAAAAGATCAGGAAACCGCGGGGGAACTCATTAACCAGTTTCCTGGGAACTCATTAACCAGTTTCGTGGGAACTCATTAACCAGTTTCGGGAAAACTTCCACCAAAGGCGGGGAAAGCATCAACCAACGGCGGGGAAGCCTTTGTCCAACAGTGGGGAGCACATCAAGCAGCTGCCCTTAGTCTCAGGAGCAGCGGGGAACAGATTAAGCAACAGCCGGGAAAAGATCAGCCAACCGCGGGGGAACTCATTAACCAGTTTCCTGGGAACTCATTAACCAATTTCGTGGGAACTCATTAACCAGTTTCGGGGAAACTTCCACCAAAGGCGGGGAAAACATGAACCAACGGCGGGGAAGCCATTGTCCAACAGGGGGGAGCACATTAAGCAGCTGCCCTTAGTATCAGGAGCATCGGTGCACAAATGAACCAGCAGCGGGGAAAACAGCTTCGTGGGAACTCATTAACCAGTTTCGTGGGAACTCATTAACCAGTTTCGGGAAAACATCAACCAGAGGCGGGGAAAACATGCACCAACGGCGGGGAAGCCATTGTCCAACAGGGGGGAGTACATTAAGCAGCTGCCCTTAGTATCAGGAGCAGCGGGGTACAAATGAACAAGCAGCGGGGAAAACAACTCCGTGGGAACTCATTAACCAGTTTCCTGGGAACTCATTAACCAGTTTCGGGAAACCTTCCACCAAAGGCGGGGAAAACATGCACCAACGGCGGGGAAGCCATTGTCCAACAGGGGGGAGCACATTAAGCAGCTGCCCTTAGTATCAGGAGCAGCGGGGATCAGATTTAGCAGCAGCCGGGAAAAGATCAGGAAACCGCGGGGGAACTCATTAACCAGTTTCGTGGGAACTCATTAACCAGTTTCGTGGGAACTCATTAACCAGTTTCGGGAAAACATCAACCAGAGGCGGGGAAAGCATCAACCAACGGCGGGGAGGCCATTGTCCAACAGGGCGGAGCACATTAAGCAGCTGCCCTTAGTATCAGGAGCAGCGGGGATCAGATTAAGCAACAGCCGGGAAAAGAACAGCCAACCGCGGGGGAACTCATTAACCAGTTTCGTGGGAACTCATTAACCAGTTTCGGGAAAACGTCCACCAAAGGCGGGGAAAACATGAACCAACGGCGGGGAGGCCATTGTCCAACAGGGGGGAGCACATTAAGCAGCTGCCCTTAGTATCAGGAGCAGCGGGGATCAGATTAAGCAACAGCCGGGAAAAGATCAGCCAACCGCGGGGGAACTCATTAACCAGTTTCGTGGGAACTCATTAACCAGTTTCGGGAAAACTTCCACCAAAGGCGGGGAAAACATGCACCAACGGCGGGGAAGCCTTTGTCCAACAGGGGGGAGCACATTAAGCAGCTGCCCTTAGTATCAGGAGCAGCGGGGTACAAATGAACCAGCAGCGGGGAAAACAGCTTCGTGGGAACTCATTAACCAGTTTCGGGGGAACTCATTAACCAGTTTCGGGAAAACGTCCACCAAAGGCGGGGAAAACATCAACCAACGGCGGGGAAGCCATTGTCCAACAGGGGGGAGCACATTAAGCAGCTGCCCTTAGTATCAGGAGCAGCGGGGATCAGATTAAGCAACAGCCGGGAAAAGAACAGCCAACCGCGGGGGAACTCATTAACCAGTTTCGTGGGAACTCATTAACCAGTTTCGTGGGAACTCATTAACCAGTTTCGGGAAAACGTCCACCAAAGGCGGGGAAAACATGAACCAACGGCGGGGAGGCCATTGTCCAACAGGGGGGAGCACATTAAGCAGCTGCCCTTAGTATCAGGAGCAGCGGGGATCAGATTAAGCAACAGGAGGGAAAAGATCAGCCAACCGCGGGGGAACTCATTAACCAGTTTCGTGGGAACTCATTAACCAGTTTCGGGAAAACTTCCACCAAAGGCGGGGAAAGCATCAACCAACGGCGGGGAAGCCTTTGTCCAACAGTGGGGAGCACATTAAGCAGCTGCCCTTAGTCTCAGGAGCAGCGGGGTACAAATGAACCAGCAGCGGGGAAAACAACCTCGTGGGAACTCATTAACCAGTTTCGTGGGAACTCATTAACCAGTTTCGGGAAAACGTCCACCAAAGGCGGGGAAAACATGCACCAACGGCGGGGAAGCCATTGTCCAACAGTGGGGAGCACATTAGGCAGCTGCCCTTAGTATCAGGAGCAGCGGGGTACAAATGAACCAGCAGCGGGGAAAACAACCTCGTGGGAACTCATTAACCAGTTTCGTGGGAACTCATTAACCAGTTTCGGGAAAACGTCCACCAAAGGCGGGGAAAGCATCAACCAACGGCGGGGAAGCCATTGTCCAACAGTGGGGAGCACATTAGGCAGCTGCCCTTAGTATCAGGAGCAGCGGGGATCAGATTAAGCAACAGCCGGGAAAAGAACAGCCAACCGCGGGGGAACTCATTAACCAGTTTCGTGGGAACTCATTAACCAGTTTCGTGGGAACTCATTAACCAGTTTCGGGAAAACGTCCACCAAAGGCGGGGAAAACATGCACCAACGGCGGGGAAGCCATTGTCCAACAGGGGGGAGCACATTAAGCAGCTGCCCTTAGTATCAGGAGCGGCGGGGATCAGATTAAGCAACAGCCGGGAAAAGATCAACCAACCGCGGGGGAACTCATTAACCAGTTTCGTGGGAACTCATTAACCAGTTTCGTGGGAACTCATTAACCAGTTTCGGGAAAACTTCAACCAGAGGCGGGGAAAGCATCAACCAACGGCGGGGAAGCCTTTGTCCAACAGGGGGGAGCACATTAAGCAGCTGCCCTTAGTATCAGGAGCAGCGGGGTACAAATGAACCAGCAGCGGGGAAAACAGCTTCGTGGGAACTCATTAACCAGTTTCGGGGGAACTCATTAACCAGTTTCGGGAAAACTTCCACCAAAGGCGGGGAAAGCATGAACCAACGGCGGGGAAGGCATTGTCCAACCGGGGGGAGCACATTAAGCAGCTGCCCTTAGTATCAGGAGCAGCGGGGATCAGATTAAGCAACAGCCGGGAAAAGATCAGCCAACCGCGGGGGAACTCATTAACCAGTTTCGGGGGAACTCATTAACCAGTTTCGGGAAAACTTCCACCAAAGGCGGGGAAAACATGCACCAACGGCGGGGAAGCCATTGTCCAACAGGGGGGAGCACATTAAGCAGCTGCCCTTAGTATCAGGAGCAGCGGGGTACAAATGAACCAGCAGCGGGGAAAACAGCGTCGTGGGAACTCATTAACCAGTTTCGTGGGAACTCATTAACCAGTTTCGGGGGAACTCATTAACCAGTTTCGGGAAAACTTCCACCAAAGGCGGGGAAAACATGCACCAACGGCGGGGAAGCCATTGTCCAACAGGGGGGAGCACATTAAGCAGCTGCCCTTAGTATCAGGAGCAGCGGGGTACAAATGAACCAGCAGCGGGGAAAACAACTTCGTGGGAACTCATTAACCAGTTTCGTGGGAACTCATTAACCAGTTTCGGGAAAACGTCCACCAAAGGCGGGGAAAGCATCAACCAACGGCGGGGAAGCCATTGTCCAACAGTGGGGAGCACATTAGGCAGCTGCCCTTAGTATCAGGAGCAGCGGGGATCAGATTAAGCAACAGCCGGGAAAAGAACAGCCAGCCGCGGGGGAACTCATTAACCAGTTTCGTGGGAACTCATTAACCAGTTTCGTGGGAACTCATTAACCAGTTTCGGGAAAACGTCCACCAAAGGCGGGGAAAACATGCACCAACGGCGGGGAAGCCATTGTCCAACAGGGGGGAGCACATTAAGCAGCTGCCCTTAGTATCAGGAGCGGCGGGGATCAGATTAAGCAACAGCCGGGAAAAGATCAACCAACCGCGGGGGAACTCATTAACCAGTTTCGTGGGAACTCATTAACCAGTTTCCTGGGAACTCATTAACCAGTTTCGGGAAAACTTCAACCAGAGGCGGGGAAAGCATCAACCAACGGCGGGGAAGCCTTTGTCCAACAGGGGGGAGCACATTAAGCAGCTGCCCTTAGTATCAGGAGCAGCGGGGTACAAATGAACCAGCAGCGGGGAAAAAAGCTTCGTGGGAACTCATTAACCAGTTTCGGGGGAACTCATTAACCAGTTTCGGGAAAACTTCCACCAAAGGAGGGGAAAGCATGAACCAACGGCGGGGAAGGCATTGTCCAACCGGGGGGAGCACATTAAGCAGCTGCCCTTAGTATCAGGAGCAGCGGGGATCAGATTAAGCAACAGCCGGGAAAAGATCAGCCAACCGCGGGGGAACTCATTAACCAGTTTCGGGGGAACTCATTAACCAGTTTCGGGAAAACTTCCACCAACGGCGGGGAAAACATGCACCAACGGCGGGGAAGCCATTGTCCAACAGGGGGGAGCACATTAAGCAGCTGCCCTTAGTATCAGGAGCAGCGGGGTACAAATGAACCAGCAGCGGGGAAAACAGCTTCGTGGGAACTCATTAACCAGTTTCGTGGGAACTCATTAACCAGTTTCGGGGGAACTCATTAACCAGTTTCGGGAAAACTTCCACCAAAGGCGGGGAAAACATGCACCAACGGCGGGGAAGCCATTGTCCAACAGGGGGGAGCACATTAAGCAGCTGCCCTTAGTATCAGGAGCAGCGGGGTACAAATGAACCAGCAGCGGGGAAAACAACTTCGTGGGAACTCATTAACCAGTTTCGTGGGAACTCATTAACCAGTTTCGGGAAAACGTCCACCAAAGGCGGGGAAAGCATGAACCAACGGCGGGGAAGCCATTGTCCAACCGGGGGGAGCACATTAAGCAGCTGCCCTTAGTATCAGGAGCAGCGGGGATCAGATTAAGCAACAGCCGGGAAAAGATCAGCCAACCGCGGGGGAACTCATTAACCAGTTTCCTGGGAACTCATTAACCAGTTTCGTGGGAACTCATTAACCAGTTTCGGGAAAACGTCCACCAAAGGCGGGGAAAACATCAACCAACGGCGGGGAAGCCATTGTCCAACAGGGGGGAGCACATTAAGCAGCTGCCCTTAGTATCAGGAGCAGCGGGGATCAGATGAAGCAACAGCCGTGAAAAGAACAGCGAACCGCGGGGGAACTCATTAACCAGTTTCGTGGGAACTCATTAACCAGTTTCGGGAAAACTTCCACCAAAGGCGGGGAAAACATGCACCAACGGCGGGGAAGCCTTTGTCCAACAGGGGGGAGCACATTAAGCAGCTGCCCTTAGTATCAGGAGCAGCGGGGTACAAATGAACCAGCAGCGGGGAAAACAGCTTCGTGGGAACTCATTAACCAGTTTCGGGGGAACTCATTAACCAGTTTCGGGAAAACGTCCACCAAAGGCGGGGAAAACATCAACCAACGGCGGGGAAGCCATTGTCCAACAGGGGGGAGCACATTAAGCAGCTGCCCTTAGTATCAGGAGCAGCGGGGATCAGATTAAGCAACAGCCGGGAAAAGAACAGCCAACCGCGGGGGAACTCATTAACCAGTTTCGTGGGAACTCATTAACCAGTTTCGTGGGAACTCATTAACCAGTTTCGGGAAAACGTCCACCAAAGGCGGGGAAAACATGAACCAACGGCGGGGAGGCCATTGTCCAACAGGGGGGAGCACATTAAGCAGCTGCCCTTAGTATCAGGAGCAGCGGGGATCAGATTAAGCAACAGGAGGGAAAACATCAGCCAACCGCGGGGGAACTCATTAACCAGTTTCGTGGGAACTCATTAACCAGTTTCGGGAAAACTTCCACCAAAGGCGGGGAAAACATGCACCAACGGCGGGGAAGCCATTGTCCAACAGGGGGGAGCACATTAAGCAGCTGCCTTAGTATCAGGAGCAGCGGGGTACAAATGAACCAGCAGCGGGGAGAACAACATCTTGGGAACTCATTAACCAGTTTCGTGGGAACTCATTAACCAGTTTCGGGAAAACGTCCACCAAAGGCGGGGAAAGCATCAACCAACGGCGGGGAAGCCATTGTCCAACAGTGGGGAGCACATTAGGCAGCTGCCCTTAGTATCAGGAGCAGCGGGGATCAGATTAAGCAACAGCCGGGAAAAGAACAGCCAACCGCGGGGGAACTCATTAACCAGTTTCGTGGGAACTCATTAACCAGTTTCGTGGGAACTCATTAACCAGTTTCGGGAAAACGTCCACCAAAGGCGGGGAAAACATGCACCAACGGCGGGGAAGCCATTGTCCAACAGGGGGGAGCACATTAAGCAGCTGCCCTTAGTATCAGGAGCGGCGGGGATCAGATTAAGCAACAGCCGGGAAAAGATCAACCAACCGCGGGGGAACTCATTAACCAGTTTCGTGGGAACTCATTAACCAGTTTCCTGGGAACTCATTAACCAGTTTCGGGAAAACTTCAACCAGAGGCGGGGAAAGCATCAACCAACGGCGGGGAAGCCTTTGTCCAACAGGGGGGAGCACATTAAGCAGCTGCCCTTAGTATCAGGAGCAGCGGGGTACAAATGAACCAGCAGCGGGGAAAACAGCTTCGTGGGAACTCATTAACCAGTTTCGGGGGAACTCATTAACCAGTTTCGGGAAAACTTCCACCAAAGGCGGGGAAAGCATGAACCAACGGCGGGGAAGGCATTGTCCAACCGGGGGGAGCACATTAAGCAGCTGCCCTTAGTATCAGGAGCAGCGGGGATCAGATTAAGCAACAGCCGGGAAAAGATCAGCCAACCGCGGGGGAACTCATTAACCAGTTTCGGGGGAACTCATTAACCAGTTTCGGGAAAACTTCCACCAACGGCGGGGAAAACATGCACCAACGGCGGGGAAGCCATTGTCCAACAGGGGGGAGCACATTAAGCAGCTGCCCTTAGTATCAGGAGCAGCGGGGTACAAATGAACCAGCAGCGGGGAAAACAGCTTCGTGGGAACTCATTAACCAGTTTCGTGGGAACTCATTAACCAGTTTCGGGGGAACTCATTAACCAGTTTCGGGAAAACTTCCACCAAAGGCGGGGAAAACATGCACCAACGGCGGGGAAGCCATTGTCCAACAGGGGGGAGCACATTAAGCAGCTGCCCTTAGTATCAGGAGCAGCGGGGTACAAATGAACCAGCAGCGGGGAAAACAACTTCGTGGGAACTCATTAACCAGTTTCGTGGGAACTCATTAACCAGTTTCGGGAAAACGTCCACCAAAGGCGGGGAAAGCATGAACCAACGGCGGGGAAGCCATTGTCCAACCGGGGGGAGCACATTAAGCAGCTGCCCTTAGTATCAGGAGCAGCGGGGATCAGATTAAGCAACAGCCGGGAAAAGATCAGCCAACCGCGGGGGAACTCATTAACCAGTTTCCTGGGAACTCATTAACCAGTTTCGTGGGAACTCATTAACCAGTTTCGGGAAAACGTCCACCAAAGGCGGGGAAAACATCAACCAACGGCGGGGAAGCCATTGTCCAACAGGGGGGAGCACATTAAGCAGCTGCCCTTAGTATCAGGAGCAGCGGGGATCAGATGAAGCAACAGCCGTGAAAAGAACAGCGAACCGCGGGGGAACTCATTAACCAGTTTCGTGGGAACTCATTAACCAGTTTCGGGAAAACTTCCACCAAAGGCGGGGAAAACATGCACCAACGGCGGGGAAGCCTTTTTCCAACAGGGGGGAGCACATTAAGCAGCTGCCCTTAGTATCAGGAGCAGCGGGGTACAAATGAACCAGCAGCGGGGAAAACAGCTTCGTGGGAACTCATTAACCAGTTTCGGGGGAACTCATTAACCAGTTTCGGGAAAACGTCCACCAAAGGCGGGGAAAACATCAACCAACGGCGGGGAAGCCATTGTCCAACAGGGGGGAGCACATTAAGCAGCTGCCCTTAGTATCAGGAGCAGCGGGGATCAGATTAAACAACAGCCGGGAAAAGAACAGCCAACCGCGGGGGAACTCATTAACCAGTTTCGTGGGAACTCATTAACCAGTTTCGTGGGAACTCATTAACCAGTTTCGGGAAAACGTCCACCAAAGGCGGGGAAAACATGCACCAACGGCGGGGAAGCCATTGTCCAACAGGGGGGAGCACATTAAGCAGCTGCCCTTAGTATCAGGAGCGGCGGGGATCAGATTAAGCAACAGCCGGGAAAAGATCAACCAACCGCGGGGGAACTCATTAACCAGTTTCGTGGGAACTCATTAACCAGTTTCCTGGGAACTCATTAACCAGTTTCGGGAAAACTTCAACCAGAGGCGGGGAAAGCATCAACCAACGGCGGGGAAGCCTTTGTCCAACAGGGGGGAGCACATTAAGCAGCTGCCCTTAGTATCAGGAGCAGCGGGGTACAAATGAACCAGCAGCGGGGAAAACAGCTTCGTGGGAACTCATTAACCAGTTTCGGGGGAACTCATTAACCAGTTTCGGGAACACTTCCACCAAAGGCGGGGAAAGCATGAACCAACGGCGGGGAAGGCATTGTCCAACCGGGGGGAGCACATTAAGCAGCTGCCCTTAGTATCAGGAGCAGCGGGGATCAGATTAAGCAACAGCCGGGAAAAGATCAGCCAACCGCGGGGGAACTCATTAACCAGTTTCGGGGGAACTCATTAACCAGTTTCGGGAAAACTTCCACCAACGGCGGGGAAAACATGCACCAACGGCGGGGAAGCCATTGTCCAACAGGGGGGAGCACATTAAGCAGCTGCCCTTAGTATCAGGAGCAGCGGGGTACAAATGAACCAGCAGCGGGGAAAACAGCTTCGTGGGAACTCATTAACCAGTTTCGTGGGAACTCATTAACCAGTTTCGGGGGAACTCATTAACCAGTTTCGGGAAAACTTCCACCAAAGGCGGGGAAAACATGCACCAACGACGGGGAAGCCATTGTCCAACAGGGGGGAGCACATTAAGCAGCTGCCCTTAGTATCAGGAGCAGCGGGGTACAAATGAACCAGCAGCGGGGAAAACAACTTCGTGGGAACTCATTAACCAGTTTCGTGGGAACTCATTAACCAGTTTCGGGAAAACGTCCACCAAAGGCGGGGAAAGCATCAACCAACGGCGGGGAAGCCATTGTCCAACAGTGGGGAGCACATTAGGCAGCTGCCCTTAGTATCAGGAGCAGCGGGGATCAGATTAAGCAACAGCCGGGAAAAGAACAGCCAACCGCGGGGGAACTCATTAACCAGTTTCGTGGGAACTCATTAACCAGTTTCGTGGGAACTCATTAACCAGTTTCGGGAAAACGTCCACCAAAGGCGGGGAAAACATGCACCAACGGCGGGGAAGCCATTGTCCAACAGGGGGGAGCACATTAAGCAGCTGCCCTTAGTATCAGGAGCGGCGGGGATCAGATTAAGCAACAGCCGGGAAAAGATCAACCAACCGCGGGGGAACTCATTAACCAGTTTCGTGGGAACTCATTAACCAGTTTCGTGGGAACTCATTAACCAGTTTCGGGAAAACTTCAACCAGAGGCGGGGAAAGCATCAACCAACGGCGGGGAAGCCTTTGTCCAACAGGGGGGAGCACATTAAGCAGCTGCCCTTAGTATCAGGAGCAGCGGGGTACAAATGAACCAGCAGCGGGGAAAACAGCTTCGTGGGAACTCATTAACCAGTTTCGGGGGAACTCATTAACCAGTTTCGGGAAAACTTCCACCAAAGGCGGGGAAAGCATGAACCAACGGCGGGGAAGGCATTGTCCAACCGGGGGGAGCACATTAAGCAGCTGCCCTTAGTATCAGGAGCAGCGGGGATCAGATTAAGCAACAGCCGGGAAAAGATCAGCCAACCGCGGGGGAACTCATTAACCAGTTTCGGGAAAACTTCCACCAAAGGCGGGGAAAACATGCACCAACGGCGGGGAAGCCATTGTCCAACAGGGGGGAGCACATTAAGCAGCTGCCCTTAGTATCAGGAACAGCGGGGTACAAATGAACCAGCAGCGGGGAAAACAGCTTCGTGGGAACTCATTAACCAGTTTCGTGGGAACTCATTAACCAGTTTCGGGGGAACTCATTAACCAGTGTCGGAAAACTTCCACCAAAGGCGGGGAAAACATGCACCAACGGCGGGGAAGCCATTGTCCAACAGGGGGGAGCACATTAAGCAGCTGCCCTTAGTATCAGGAGCAGCGGGGTACAAATGAACCAGCAGCGGGGAAAACAACTTCGTGGGAACTCATTAACCAGTTTCGTGGGAACTCATTAACCAGTTTCGGGAAAACGTCCACCAAAGGCGGGGAAAGCATCAACCAACGGCGGGGAAGCCATTGTCCAACAGTGGGGAGCACATTAGGCAGCTGCCCTTAGTATCAGGAGCAGCGGGGATCAGATTAAGCAACAGCCGGGAAAAGAACAGCCAACCGCGGGGGAACTCATTAACCAGTTTCGTGGGAACTCATTAACCAGTTTCGTGGGAACTCATTAACCAGTTTCGGGAAAACGTCCACCAAAGGCGGGGAAAACATGCACCAACGGCGGGGAAGCCATTGTCCAACAGGGGGGAGCACATTAAGCAGCTGCCCTTAGTATCAGGAGCGGCGGGGATCAGATTAAGCAACAGCCGGGAAAAGATCAACCAACCGCGGGGGAACTCATTAACCAGTTTCGTGGGAACTCATTAACCAGTTTCCTGGGAACTCATTAACCAGTTTCGGGAAAACTTCAACCAGAGGCGGGGAAAGCATCAACCAACGGCGGGGAAGCCTTTGTCCAACAGGGGGGAGCACATTAAGCAGCTGCCCTTAGTATCAGGAGCAGCGGGGTACAAATGAACCAGCAGCGGGGAAAACAGCTTCTTGGGAACTCATTAACCAGTTTCGTGGGAACTCATTAACCAGTTTCGGGAAAACGTCCACCAAAGGCGGGGAAAACATCAACCAACGGCGGGGAAGCCATTGTCCAACAGGGGGGAGCACATTAAGCAGCTGCCCTTAGTATCAGGAGCAGCGGGGATCAGATGAAGCAACAGCCGTGAAAAGAACAGCGAACCGCGGGGGAACTCATTAACCAGTTTCGTGGGAACTCATTAACCAGTTTCGGGAAAACTTCCACCAAAGGCGGGGAAAACATGCACCAACGGCGGGGAAGCCTTTTTCCAACAGGGGGGAGCACATTAAGCAGCTGCCCTTAGTATCAGGAGCAGCGGGGTACAAATGAACCAGCAGCGGGGAAAACAGCTTCGTGGGAACTCATTAACCAGTTTCGGGGGAACTCATTAACCAGTTTCGGGAAAACGTCCACCAAAGGCGGGGAAAACATCAACCAACGGCGGGGAAGCCATTGTCCAACAGGGGGGAGCACATTAAGCAGCTGCCCTTAGTATCAGGAGCAGCGGGGATCAGATTAAACAACAGCCGGGAAAAGAACAGCCAACCGCGGGGGAACTCATTAACCAGTTTCGTGGGAACTCATTAACCAGTTTCGTGGGAACTCATTAACCAGTTTCGGGAAAACGTCCACCAAAGGCGGGGAAAACATGCACCAACGGCGGGGAAGCCATTGTCCAACAGGGGGGAGCACATTAAGCAGCTGCCCTTAGTATCAGGAGCGGCGGGGATCAGATTAAGCAACAGCCGGGAAAAGATCAACCAACCGCGGGGGAACTCATTAACCAGTTTCGTGGGAACTCATTAACCAGTTTCCTGGGAACTCATTAACCAGTTTCGGGAAAACTTCAACCAGAGGCGGGGAAAGCATCAACCAACGGCGGGGAAGCCTTTGTCCAACAGGGGGGAGCACATTAAGCAGCTGCCCTTAGTATCAGGAGCAGCGGGGTACAAATGAACCAGCAGCGGGGAAAACAGCTTCGTGGGAACTCATTAACCAGTTTCGGGGGAACTCATTAACCAGTTTCGGGAACACTTCCACCAAAGGCGGGGAAAGCATGAACCAACGGCGGGGAAGGCATTGTCCAACCGGGGGGAGCACATTAAGCAGCTGCCCTTAGTATCAGGAGCAGCGGGGATCAGATTAAGCAACAGCCGGGAAAAGATCAGCCAACCGCGGGGGAACTCATTAACCAGTTTCGGGGGAACTCATTAACCAGTTTCGGGAAAACTTCCACCAACGGCGGGGAAAACATGCACCAACGGCGGGGAAGCCATTGTCCAACAGGGGGGAGCACATTAAGCAGCTGCCCTTAGTATCAGGAGCAGCGGGGTACAAATGAACCAGCAGCGGGGAAAACAGCTTCGTGGGAACTCATTAACCAGTTTCGTGGGAACTCATTAACCAGTTTCGGGGGAACTCATTAACCAGTTTCGGGAAAACTTCCACCAAAGGCGGGGAAAACATGCACCAACGACGGGGAAGCCATTGTCCAACAGGGGGGAGCACATTAAGCAGCTGCCCTTAGTATCAGGAGCAGCGGGGTACAAATGAACCAGCAGCGGGGAAAACAACTTCGTGGGAACTCATTAACCAGTTTCGTGGGAACTCATTAACCAGTTTCGGGAAAACGTCCACCAAAGGCGGGGAAAGCATCAACCAACGGCGGGGAAGCCATTGTCCAACAGTGGGGAGCACATTAGGCAGCTGCCCTTAGTATCAGGAGCAGCGGGGATCAGATTAAGCAACAGCCGGGAAAAGAACAGCCAACCGCGGGGGAACTCATTAACCAGTTTCGTGGGAACTCATTAACCAGTTTCGTGGGAACTCATTAACCAGTTTCGGGAAAACGTCCACCAAAGGCGGGGAAAACATGCACCAACGGCGGGGAAGCCATTGTCCAACAGGGGGGAGCACATTAAGCAGCTGCCCTTAGTATCAGGAGCGGCGGGGATCAGATTAAGCAACAGCCGGGAAAAGATCAACCAACCGCGGGGGAACTCATTAACCAGTTTCGTGGGAACTCATTAACCAGTTTCGTGGGAACTCATTAACCAGTTTCGGGAAAACTTCAACCAGAGGCGGGGAAAGCATCAACCAACGGCGGGGAAGCCTTTGTCCAACAGGGGGGAGCACATTAAGCAGCTGCCCTTAGTATCAGGAGCAGCGGGGTACAAATGAACCAGCAGCGGGGAAAACAGCTTCGTGGGAACTCATTAACCAGTTTCGGGGGAACTCATTAACCAGTTTCGGGAAAACTTCCACCAAAGGCGGGGAAAGCATGAACCAACGGCGGGGAAGGCATTGTCCAACCGGGGGGAGCACATTAAGCAGCTGCCCTTAGTATCAGGAGCAGCGGGGATCAGATTAAGCAACAGCCGGGAAAAGATCAGCCAACCGCGGGGGAACTCATTAACCAGTTTCGGGAAAACTTCCACCAAAGGCGGGGAAAACATGCACCAACGGCGGGGAAGCCATTGTCCAACAGGGGGGAGCACATTAAGCAGCTGCCCTTAGTATCAGGAACAGCGGGGTACAAATGAACCAGCAGCGGGGAAAACAGCTTCGTGGGAACTCATTAACCAGTTTCGTGGGAACTCATTAACCAGTTTCGGGGGAACTCATTAACCAGTGTCGGAAAACTTCCACCAAAGGCGGGGAAAACATGCACCAACGGCGGGGAAGCCATTGTCCAACAGGGGGGAGCACATTAAGCAGCTGCCCTTAGTATCAGGAGCAGCGGGGTACAAATGAACCAGCAGCGGGGAAAACAACTTCGTGGGAACTCATTAACCAGTTTCGTGGGAACTCATTAACCAGTTTCGGGAAAACGTCCACCAAAGGCGGGGAAAGCATCAACCAACGGCGGGGAAGCCATTGTCCAACAGTGGGGAGCACATTAGGCAGCTGCCCTTAGTATCAGGAGCAGCGGGGATCAGATTAAGCAACAGCCGGGAAAAGAACAGCCAACCGCGGGGGAACTCATTAACCAGTTTCGTGGGAACTCATTAACCAGTTTCGTGGGAACTCATTAACCAGTTTCGGGAAAACGTCCACCAAAGGCGGGGAAAACATGCACCAACGGCGGGGAAGCCATTGTCCAACAGGGGGGAGCACATTAAGCAGCTGCCCTTAGTATCAGGAGCGGCGGGGATCAGATTAAGCAACAGCCGGGAAAAGATCAACCAACCGCGGGGGAACTCATTAACCAGTTTCGTGGGAACTCATTAACCAGTTTCCTGGGAACTCATTAACCAGTTTCGGGAAAACTTCAACCAGAGGCGGGGAAAGCATCAACCAACGGCGGGGAAGCCTTTGTCCAACAGGGGGGAGCACATTAAGCAGCTGCCCTTAGTATCAGGAGCAGCGGGGTACAAATGAACCAGCAGCGGGGAAAACAGCTTCTTGGGAACTCATTAACCAGTTTCGGGGGAACTCATTAACCAGTTTCGGGAAAACTTCCACCAAAGGCGGGGAAAGCATGAACCAACGGCGGGGAAGGCATTGTCCAACCGGGGGGAGCACATTAAGCAGCTGCCCTTAGTATCAGGAGCAGCGGGGATCAGATTAAGCAACAGCCGGGAAAAGATCAGCCAACCGCGGGGGAACTCATTAACCAGTTTCGGGGGAACTCATTAACCAGTTTCGGGAAAACTTCCACCAACGGCGGGGAAAACATGCACCAACGGCGGGGAAGCCATTGTCCAACAGGGGGGAGCACATTAAGCAGCTGCCCTTAGTATCAGGAGCAGCGGGGTACAAATGAACCAGCAGCGGGGAAAACAGCTTCGTGGGAACTCATTAACCAGTTTCGTGGGAACTCATTAACCAGTTTCGGGGGAACTCATTAACCAGTTTCGGGAAAACTTCCACCAAAGGCGGGGAAAACATGCACCAACGGCGGGGAAGCCATTGTCCAACAGGGGGGAGCACATTAAGCAGCTGCCCTTAGTATCAGGAGCAGCGGGGTACAAATGAACCAGCAGCGGGGAAAACAACTTCGTGGGAACTCATTAACCAGTTTCGTGGGAACTCATTAACCAGTTTCGGGGAAACGTCCACCAAAGGCGGGGAAAGCATCAACCAACGGCGGGGAAGCCATTGTCCAACAGTGGGGAGCACATTAGGCAGCTGCCCTTAGTATCAGGAGCAGCGGGGATCAGATTAAGCAACAGCCGGGAAAAGAACAGCCAACCGCGGGGGAACTCATTAACCAGTTTCGTGGGAACTCATTAACCAGTTTCGTGGGAACTCATTAACCAGTTTCGGGAAAACGTCCACCAAAGGCGGGGAAAACATGCACCAACGGCGGGGAAGCCATTGTCCAACAGGGGGGAGCACATTAAGCAGCTGCCCTTAGTATCAGGAGCGGCGGGGATCAGATTAAGCAACAGCCGGGAAAAGATCAACCAACCGCGGGGGAACTCATTAACCAGTTTCGTGGGAACTCATTAACCAGTTTCCTGGGAACTCATTAACCAGTTTCGGGAAAACTTCAACCAGAGGCGGGGAAAGCATCAACCAACGGCGGGGAAGCCTTTGTCCAACAGGGGGGAGCACATTAAGCAGCTGCCCTTAGTATCAGGAGCAGCGGGGTACAAATGAACCAGCAGCGGGGAAAACAGCTTCGTGGGAACTCATTAACCAGTTTCGGGGGAACTCATTAACCAGTTTCGGGAAAACTTCCACCAAAGGCGGGGAAAGCATGAACCAACGGCGGGGAAGGCATTGTCCAACCGGGGGGAGCACATTAAGCAGCTGCCCTTAGTATCAGGAGCAGCGGGGATCAGATTAAGCAACAGCCGGGAAAAGATCAGCCAACCGCGGGGGAACTCATTAACCAGTTTCGGGGGAACTCATTAACCAGTTTCGGGAAAACTTCCACCAACGGCGGGGAAAACATGCACCAACGGCGGGGAAGCCATTGTCCAACAGGGGGGAGCACATTAAGCAGCTGCCCTTAGTATCAGGAGCAGCGGGGTACAAATGAACCAGCAGCGGGGAAAACAGCTTCGTGGGAACTCATTAACCAGTTTCGTGGGAACTCATTAACCAGTTTCGGGGGAACTCATTAACCAGTTTCGGGACAACTTCCACCAAAGGCGGGGAAAACATGCACCAACGGCGGGGAAGCCATTGTCCAACAGGGGGGAGCACATTAAGCAGCTGCCCTTAGTATCAGGAGCAGCGGGGTACAAATGAACCAGCAGCGGGGAAAACAGCTTCGTGGGAACTCATTAACCAGTTTCGTGGGAACTCATTAACCAGTTTCGGGGGAACTCATTAACCAGTTTCGGGAAAACGTGAACCGAAGGCGGGAAAAACATGAACCAACGGCGGGGAAGCCATTGTCCAACAGTGGGGAGCACATTAAGCAGCTGCCCTTAGTATCAGGAGCAGCGGGGTACAAATGAACCAGCAGCGGGGAAAACAACTTCGTGGGAACTCATTAACCAGTTTCGTGGGAACTCATTAACCAGTTTCGGGAAAACGTCCACCAAAGGCGGGGAAAACATGAACCAACGGCGGGGAGGCCATTGTCCAACAGGGGGGAGCACATTAAGCAGCTGCCCTTAGTATCAGGAGCAGCGGGGATCAGATTAAGCAACAGCCGGGAAAAGAACAGCCAACCGCGGGGGAACTCATTAACCAGTTTCGTGGGAACTCATTAACCAGTTTCGGGAAAACTTCCACCAAAGGCGGGGAAAACATGCACCAACGGCGGGGAAGCCTTTGTCCAACAGGGGGGAGCACATTAAGCAGCTGCCCTTAGTATCAGGAGCAGCGGGGTACAAATGAACCAGCAGCGGGGAAAACAGCTTCGTGGGAACTCATTAACCAGTTTCGGGGGAACTCATTAACCAGTTTCGGGAAAACGTCCACCAAAGGCGGGGAAAACATCAACCAACGGCGGGGAAGCCATTGTCCAACAGGGGGGAGCACATTAAGCAGCTGCCCTTAGTATCAGGAGCAGCGGGGTACAAATGAACCAGCAGCGGGGAAAACAGCTTCGTGGGAACTCATTAACCAGTTTCGGGGGAACTCATTAACCAGTTTCGGGAAAACGTCCACCGAAGGCGGGGATAACATCAACCAACGGCGGGGAAGCCATTGTCCAACAGGGGGGAGCACATTAAGCAGCTGCCCTTAGTATCAGGAGCAGCGGGGTACAAATGAACCAGCAGCGGGGAAAACAGCTTCGTGGGAACTCATTAACCAGTTTCGGGGGAACTGATTAACCAGTTTCGGGAAAACGTCCACCAAAGGCGGGGAAAACATCAACCAACGGCGGGGAAGCCATTGTCCAACAGGGGGGAGCACATTAAGCAGCTGCCCTTAGTATCAGGAGCAGCGGGGATCAGATTAAGCAACAGCCGGGAAAAGATCAACCAACCGCGGGGGAACTCATTAACCAGTTTCCTGGGAACTCATTAACCAGTTTCGGGGGAACTCATTAACCAGTTTCGGGAAACCGTCCACCTAAGGCGGGGAAAACATGAACCAACGGCGGGGAAGCCATTGTCCAACCGGGGGGAGCACATTAAGCAGATGCCCTTAGTATCAGGAGCAGCGGGGATCAGATTAAGCAACAGCCGGGAAAAGATCAGCCAACCGCGGGGGAACCCATTAACCAGTTTCCTGGGAACTCATTAACTAGTTTCCTGGGAACTCATTAACCAGTTTCGTGGGAACTCACTAACCAGTTTCGGGAAAACCTCCACCAAAGGCGGGGAAAGCATGAACCAACGGCGGGGAAGCCATTGTCCAACCGGGGGGAGCACATTAAGCAGCTGCCCTTAGTATCAGGAGCAGCGGGGTACAAATGAACCAGCAGCGGGGAAAACAACTTCGTGGGAACTCATTAACCAGTTTCGTGGGAACTCATTAACCAGTTTCGGGGGAACTCATTAACCAGTTTCGGGAAAACCTCCACCAAAGGCGGGGAAAGCATCAACCAACGGCCGGGAAGCCATTGTCCAACAGTGGGGAGCACATTAAGCAGCTGCCCTTAGTATCAGGAGCAGCGGGGATCAGATTAAGCAACAGCCGGGAAAAGATCAGCCAACCGCGGGGGAACTCATTAACCAGTTTCGTGGGAACTCATTAACCAGTTTCGGGGGAACTCATTAACCAGTTTCGGGAAAACGTCCACCAAAGGCGGGGAAAACATGAACCAACGGCGGGGAAGCCATTGTCCAACAGTGGGGAGCACATTAAGCAGCTGCCCTTAGTCTCAGGAGCAGCGGGGAACAGATTAAGCAACAGCCGGGAAAAGATCAGCCAACCGCGGGGGAACTCATTAACCAGTTTTGTGGGAACTCATTAACCAGTTTCGGGAAAACATCAACCAAAGGCGGGGAAAGTATCAACCAACGGCGGGGAAGCCACTGTCCAACAGTGGGGAGCACATTAAGCAGCTGCCCTTAGTATCAGGAGCAGCGGGGATCAGATTAAGCAACAGCCGGGAAAAGATCAACCAACCGCGGGGGAACTCATTAACCAGTTTCGTGGGAACTCATTAACCAGTTTCGGGGGAACTCATTAACCAGTTTCGGGGGAACTCATTAACCAGTTTCGGGAAAACGTCCACCAAAGGCGGGGATAACATCAACCAACGGCGGGGAAGCCATTGTCCAACAGGGGGGAGCGCATTAAGCAGCTGCCCTTAGTATCAGGAGCAGCGGGGTACAAATGAACCAGCAGCGGGGAAAACAGCTTCGTGGGAACTCATTAACCAGTTTCGGGGGAACTGATTAACCAGTTTCGGGAAAACGTCCACCAAAGGCGGGGAAAACATCAACCAACGGCGGGGAAGCCATTGTCCAACAGGGGGGAGCACATTAAGCAGCTGCCCTTAGTATCAGGAGCAGCGGGGATCAGATTAAGCAACAGCCGGGAAAAGATCAACCAACCGCGGGGGAACTCATTAACCAGTTTCCTGGGAACTCATTAACCAGTTTCGGGGGAACTCATTAACCAGTTTCGGGAAACCGTCCACCTAAGGCGGGGAAAACATGAACCAACGGCGGGGAAGCCATTGTCCAACCGGGGGGAGCACATTAAGCAGCTGCCCTTAGTATCAGGAGCAGCGGGGATCAGATTAAGCAACAGGAGGGAAAAGATCAGCCAACCGCGGGGGAACTCATTAACCAGTTTCGTGGGAACTCATTAACCAGTTTCGGGAAAACTTCCACCAAAGGCGGGGAAAACATGCTCCAACGGCGGGGAAGCCATTGTCCAACAGGGGGGAGCACATTAAGCAGCTGCCCTTAGTATCAGGAGCAGCGGGGTACAAATGAACCAGCAGCGGGGAAAACAACTTTTTGGGAACTCATTAACCAGTTTCGTGGGAACTCATTAACCAGTTTCGGGAAAACGTCCACCAAAGGCGGGGAAAGCATCAACCAACGGCGGGGAAGCCATTGTCCAACAGTGGGGAGCACATTAGGCAGCTGCCCTTAGTATCAGGAGCAGCGGGGATCAGATTAAGCAACAGCCGGGAAAAGAACAGCCAACCGCGGGGGAACTCATTAACCAGTTTCGTGGGAACTCATTAACCAGTTTCGTGGGAACTCATTAACCAGTTTCGGGAAAACGTCCACCAAAGGCGGGGAAAACATGCACCAACGGCGGGGAAGCCATTGTCCAACAGTGGGGAGCACATTAAGCAGCTGCCCTTAGTATCAGGAGCAGCGGGGATCAGATGAAGCAACAGCCGTGAAAAGAACAGCGAACCGCGGGGGAACTCATTAACCAGTTTCGTGGGAACTCATTAACCAGTTTCGGGAAAACTTCCACCAAAGGCGGGGAAAACATGCACCAACGGCGGGGAAGCCTTTGTCCAACAGGGGGGAGCACATTAAGCAGCTGCCCTTAGTATCAGGAGCAGCGGGGTACAAATGAACCAGCAGCGGGGAAAACAGCTTCGTGGGAACTCATTAACCAGTTTCGGGGGAACTCATTAACCAGTTTCGGGAAAACGTCCACCAAAGGCGGGGAAAACATCAACCAACGGCGGGGAAGCCATTGTCCAACAGGGGGGAGCACATTAAGCAGCTGCCCTTAGTATCAGGAGCAGCGGGGATCAGATTAAGCAACAGCCGGGAAAAGAACAGCCAACCGCGGGGGAACTCATTAACCAGTTTCGTGGGAACTCATTAACCAGTTTCGTGGGAACTCATTAACCAGTTTCGGGAAAACGTCCACCAAAGGCGGGGAAAACATGAACCAACGGCGGGGAGGCCATTGTCCAACAGGGGGGAGCACATTAAGCAGCTGCCCTTAGTATCAGGAGCAGCGGGGATCAGATTAAGCAACAGGAGGGAAAAGATCAGCCAACCGCGGGGGAACTCATTAACCAGTTTCGTGGGAACTCATTAACCAGTTTCGGGAAAACTTCCACCAAAGGCGGGGAAAACATGCACCAACGGCGGGGAAGCCATTGTCCAACAGGGGGGAGCACATTAAGCAGCTGCCCTTAGTATCAGGAGCAGCGGGGTACAAATGAACCAGCAGCGGGGAAAACAACTTCGTGGGAACTCATTAACCAGTTTCGTGGGAACTCATTAACCAGTTTCGGGAAAACGTCCACCAAAGGCGGGGAAAGCATCAACCAACGGCGGGGAAGCCATTGTCCAACAGTGGGGAGCACATTAGGCAGCTGCCCTTAGTATCAGGAGCAGCGGGGATCAGATTAAGCAACAGCCGGGAAAAGAACAGCCAACCGCGGGGGAACTCATTAACCAGTTTCGTGGGAACTCATTAACCAGTTTCGTGGGAACTCATTAACCAGTTTCGGGAAAACGTCCACCAAAGGCGGGGAAAACATGCACCAACGGCGGGGAAGCCATTGTCCAACAGGGGGGAGCACAATAAGCAGCTGCCCTTAGTATCAGGAGCGGCGGGGATCAGATTAAGCAACAGCCGGGAAAAGATCAACCAACCGCGGGGGAACTCATTAACCAGTTTCGTGGGAACTCATTAACCAGTTTCCTGGGAACTCATTAACCAGTTTCGGGAAAACTTCAACCAGAGGCGGGGAAAGCATCAACCAACGGCGGGGAAGCCTTTGTCCAACAGGGGGGAGCACATTAAGCAGCTGCCCTTAGTATCAGGAGCAGCGGGGTACAAATGAACCAGCAGCGGGGAAAACAGCTTCGTGGGAACTCATTAACCAGTTTCGGGGGAACTCATTAACCAGTTTCGGGAAAACTTCCACCAAAGGCGGGGAAAGCATGAACCAACGGCGGGGAAGGCATTGTCCAACCGGGGGGAGCACATTAAGCACCTGCCCTTAGTATCAGGAGCAGCGGGGATCAGATTAAGCAACAGCCGGGAAAAGATCAGCCAACCGCGGGGGAACTCATTAACCGGTTTCGGGGGAACTCATTAACCAGTTTCGGGAAAACTTCCACCAACGGCGGGGAAAACATGCACCAACGGCGGGGAAGCCATTGTCCAACAGGGGGGAGCACATTAAGCAGCTGCCCTTAGTATCAGGAGCAGCGGGGTACAAATGAACCAGCAGCGGGGAAAACAGCTTCGTGGGAACTCATTAACCAGTTTCGTGGGAACTCATTAACCAGTTTCGTGGGAACTCATTAACCAGTTTCGGGAAAACGTCCACCAAAGGCGGGGAAAACATGAACCAACGGCGGGGAGGCCATTGTCCAACAGGGGGGAGCACATTAAGCAGCTGCCCTTAGTATCAGGAGCAGCGGGGTACAAATGAACCAGCAGCGGGGAAAACAACTTCGTGGGAACTCATTAACCATTTTCGTGGGAACTCATTAACCAGTTTCGGGAAAACATCCACCAAAGGCGGGGAAAGCATCAACCAACGGCCGGGAAGCCATTGTCCAACAGTGGGGAGCACATTAAGCAGCTGCCCTTAGTATCAGGAGCAGCGGGGATCAGATTAAGCAACAGCCGGGAAAAGATCAGCCAACCGCGGGGGAACTCATTAACCAGTTTCGTGGGAACTCATTAACCAGTTTCGTGGGAACTCATTAACCAGTTTCGGGAAAACGTCCACCAAAGGCGGGGAAAACATGAACCAACGGCGGGGAGGCCATTGTCCAACAGGGGGGAGCACATTAAGCAGCTGCCCTTAGTATCAGGAGCAGCGGGGTACAAATGAACCAGCAGCGGGGAAAACAACTTCGTGGGAACTCATTAACCAGTTTCGTGGGAACTCATTAACCAGTTTCGGGAAAAATTCCACCAAAGGCGGGGAAAGCATCAACCAACGGCCGGGAAGCCATTGTCCAACAGTGGGGAGCACATTAAGCAGCTGCCCTTAGTATCAGGAGCAGCGGGGATCAGATTAAGCAACAGCCGGGAAAAGATCAGCCAACCGCGGGGGAACTCATTAACCAGTTTCGTGGGAACTCATTAACCAGTTTCGTGGGAACTCATTAACCAGTTTCGGGAAAACGTCCACCAAAGGCGGGGAAAACTTGAACCAACGGCGGGGAGGCCATTGTCCAACAGGGGGGAGCACATTAAGCAGCTGCCCTTAGTATCAGGAGCAGCGGGGATCAGATTAAGCAACAGCCGGGAAAAGAACAGCCAACCGCGGGGGAACTCATTAAGTGGTTTCGTGGGAACTCATTAACCAGTTTCGGGAAAACTTCCACCAAAGGCGGGGAAAACATGCACCAACGGCGGGGAAGCCTTTGTCCAACAGGGGGGAGCACATTAAGCAGCTGCCCTTAGTATCAGGAGCAGCGGGGTACAAATGAACCAGCAGCGCGGAAAACAGCTTCGTGGGAACTCATTAACCAGTTTCGGGGGAACTCATTAACCAGTTTCGGGAAAACGTCCACCAAAGGCGGGGAAAACATCAACCAACGGCGGGGAAGCCATTGTCCAACAGGGGGGAGCACATTAAGCAGCTGCCCTTAGTATCAGGAGCAGCGGGGATCAGATTAAGCAACAGCCGGGAAAAGAACAGCCAACCGCGGGGGAACTCATTAACCAGTTTCGTGGGAACTCATTAACCAGTTTCGTGGGACCTCATTAACCAGTTTCGGGAAAACGTCCACCAAAGGCGGGGAAAACATGAACCAACGGCGGGGAGGCCATTGTCCAACAGGGGGGAGCACATTAAGCAGCTGCCCTTAGTATCAGGAGCAGCGGGGATCAGATTAAGCAACAGGAGGGAAAAGATCAGCCAACCGCGGGGGAACTCATTAACCAGTTTCGTGGGAACTCATTAACCAGTTTCGGAAAACTTCCACCAAAGGCGGGGAAAACATGCACCAACGGCGGGGAAGCCATTGTCCAACAGGGGGGAGCACATTAAGCAGCTGCCCTTAGTATCAGGAGCAGCGGGGTACAAATGAACCAGCAGCGGGGAAAACAACTTCGTGGGAACTCATTAACCAGTTTCGTGGGAACTCATTAACCAGTTTCGGGAAAACGTCCACCAAAGGCGGGGAAAGCATCAACCAACGGCGGGGAAGCCATTGTCCAACAGTGGGGAGCACATTAGGCAGCTGCCCTTAGTATCAGGAGCAGCGGGGATCAGATTAAGCAACAGCCGGGAAAAGAACAGCCAACCGCGGGGGAACTCATTAACCAGTTTCGTGGGAACTCATTAACCAGTTTCGTGGGAACTCATTAACCAGTTTCGGGAAAACGTCCACCAAAGGCGGGGAAAACATGCACCAACGGCGGGGAAGCCATTGTCCAACAGGGGGGAGCACATTAAGCAGCTGCCCTTAGTATCAGGAGCGGCGGGGATCAGATTAAGCAACAGCCGGGAAAAGATCAACCAACCGCGGGGGAACTCATTAACCAGTTTCGTGGGAACTCATTAACCAGTTTCCTGGGAACTCATTAACCAGTTTCGGGAAAACTTCAACCAGAGGCGGGGAAAGCATCAACCAACGGCGGGGAAGCCTTTGTCCAACAGGGGGGAGCACATTAAGCAGCTGCCCTTAGTATCAGGAGCAGCGGGGTACAAATGAACCAGCAGCGGGGAAAACAGCTTCGTGGGAACTCATTAACCAGTTTCGGGGGAACTCATTAACCAGTTTCGGGAAAACTTCCATCAAAGGCGGGGAAAGCATGAACCAACGGCGGGGAAGGCATTGTCCAACCGGGGGGAGCACATTAAGCAGCTGCCCTTAGTATCAGGAGCAGCGGGGATCAGATTAAGCAACAGCCGGGAAAAGATCAGCCAACCGCGGGGGAACTCATTAACCAGTTTCGGGGGAACTCATTAACCAGTTTCGGGAAAACTTCCACCAACGGCGGGGAAAACATGCACCAACGGCGGGGAAGCCATTGTCCAACAGGGGGGAGCACATTAAGCAGCTGCCCTTAGTATCAGGAGCAGCGGGGTACAAATGAACCAGCAGCGGGGAAAACAGCTTCGTGGGAACTCATTAACCAGTTTCGTGGGAACTCATTAACCAGTTTCGGGGGAACTCATTAACCAGTTTCGGGAAAACTTCCACCAAAGGAGGGGAAAACATGCACCAACGGCGGGGAAGCCATTGTCCAACAGGGGGGAGCACATTAAGCAGCTGCCCTTAGTATCAGGAGCAGCGGGGTACAAATGAACCAGCAGCGGGGAAAACAACTTCGTGGGAACTCATTAACCAGTTTCGTGGGAACTCATTAACCAGTTTCGGGAAAACGTCCACCAAAGGCGGGGAAAGCATCAACCAACGGCGGGGAAGCCATTGTCCAACAGTGGGGAGCACATTAGGCAGCTGCCCTTAGTATCAGGAGCAGCGGGGATCAGATTAAGCAACAGCCGGGAAAAGAACAGCCAACCGCGGGGGAACTCATTAACCAGTTTCGTGGGAACTCATTAACCAGTTTCGTGGGAACTCATTAACCAGTTTCGGGAAAACGTCCACCAAAGGCGGGGAAAACATGCACCAACGGCGGGGAAGCCATTGTCCAACAGGGGGGAGCACATTAAGCAGCTGCCCTTAGTATCAGGAGCGGCGGGGATCAGATTAAGCAACAGCCGGGAAAAGATCAACCAACCGCGGGGGAACTCATTAACCAGTTTCGTGGGAACTCATTAACCAGTTTCCTGGGAACTCATTAACCAGTTTCGGGAAAACTTCAACCAGAGGCGGGGAAAGCATCAACCAACGGCGGGGAAGCCTTTGTCCAACAGGGGGGAGCACATTAAGCAGCTGCCCTTAGTATCAGGAGCAGCGGGGTACAAATGAACCAGCAGCGGGGAAAACAGCTTCGTGGGAACTCATTAACCAGTTTCGGGGGAACTCATTAACCAGTTTCGGTAAAACTTCCACCAAAGGCGGGGAAAGCATGAACCAACGGCGGGGAAGGCATTGTCCAACCGGGGGGAGCACATTAAGCAGCTGCCCTTAGTATCAGGAGCAGCGGGGATCAGATTAAGCAACAGCCGGGAAAAGATCAGCCAACCGCGGGGGAACTCATTAACCAGTTTCGGGGGAACTCATTAACCAGTTTCGGGAAAACTTCCACCAACGGCGGGGAAAACATGCACCAACGGCGGGGAAGCCATTGTCCAACAGGGGGGAGCACATTAAGCAGCTGCCCTTAGTATCAGGAGCAGCGGGGTACAAATGAACCAGCAGCGGGGAAAACAGCTTCGTGGGAACTCATTAACCAGTTTCGTGGGAACTCATTAACCAGTTTCGGGGGAACTCATTAACCAGTTTCGGGAAAACTTCCACCAAAGGCGGGGAAAACATGCACCAACGGCGGGGAAGCCATTGTCCAACAGGGGGGAGCACATTAAGCAGCTGCCCTTAGTATCAGGAGCAGCGGGGTACAAATGAACCAGCAGCGGGGAAAACAGCTTCGTGGGAACTCATTAACCAGTTTCGTGGGAACTCATTAACCAGTTTCGGGGGAACTCATTAACCAGTTTCGGGAAAACATGAACCGAAGGCGGGAAAAACATGAACCAACGGCGGGGAAGCCATTGTCCAACAGTGGGGAGCACATTAAGCAGCTGCCCTTAGTATCAGGAGCAGCGGGGTACAAATGAACCAGCAGCGGGGAAAACAACTTCGTGGGAACTCATTAACCAGTTTCGTGGGAACTCATTAACCAGTTTCGGGAAAACGTCCACCAAAGGCGGGGAAAGCATCAACCAACGGCGTGGAAGCCATTGTCCAACAGTGGGGAGCACATTAAGCAGCTGCCCTTAGTATCAGGAGCAGCGGGGTACAAATGAACCAGCAGCGGGGAAAACAGCTTCGTGGGAACTCATTAACCAGTTTCGTGGGAACTCATTAACCAGTTTCGTGGGAACTCATTAACCAGTTTCGGGAAAACATCAACCAAAGGCGGGGAAAACATCAAACAACGGCGGGGATGCCATTGTCCAACAGGGGGGAGCACATTAAGCAGCTGCCCTTAGTATCAGGAGCAGCGGGGATCAGATTAAGCAACAGCCGGGAAAAGATCAGCCAACCGCGGGGGAACTCATTAACCAGTTTCCTGGGAACTCATTAACCAGTTTCGTGGGAACTCATTAACCAGTTTCGGGAAAACGTCCACCAAAGGCGGGGAAAACATCTACCAACGGCGGGGAAGCCATTGTCCAACAGGGGGGAGCACATTAAGCAGCTGCCCTTAGTATCAGGAGCAGCGGGGATCAGATGAAGCAACAGCCGTGAAAAGAACAGCCAACCGCGGGGGAACTCATTAACCAGTTTCGTGGGAACTCATTAACCAGTTTCGTGGGAACTCATTAACCAGTTTCGGGAAAACTTCAACCAGAGGCGGGGAAAGCATCAACCAACGGCGGGGAAGCCTTTGTCCAACAGGGGGGAGCACATTAAGCAGCTGCCCTTAGTATCAGGAGCAGCGGGGTACAAATGAACCAGCAGCGGGGAAAACAACTTCGTGGGAACTCATTAACCAGTTTCGTGGGAACTCATTAACCAGTTTCGGGAAAACGTCCACCAAAGGCGGGGAAAGCATCAACCAACGGCGTGGAAGCCATTGTCCAACAGTGGGGAGCACATTAAGCAGCTGCCCTTAGTATCAGGAGCAGCGGGGTACAAATGAACCAGCAGCGGGGAAAACAGCTTCGTGGGAACTCATTAACCAGTTTCGTGGGAACTCATTAACCAGTTTCGGGAAAACGTCCACCAAAGGCGGGGAAAACATGCACCAACGGCGGGGAAGCCATTGTCCAACAGGGGGGAGCACATTAAGCAGCTGCCCTTAGTATCAGGAGCGGCGGGGATCAGATTAAGCAACAGCCGGGAAAAGATCAACCAACCGCGGGGGAACTCATTAACCAGTTTCGTGGGAACTCATTAACCAGTTTCGGGGGAACTCATTAACCAGTTTCGGGAAACCTTCCACCAAAGGCGGGGAAAACATCAACCAGCGGCGGGGAAGCCATTGTCCAACAGGCGGGAGCACAGTAAGCAGCTGCCCTTAGTATCAGGAGCAGCGGGGTACAAATGAACCAGCAGCGGGGAAAACAGCTTCGTGGGAACTCATTAACCAGTTTCGGGGGAACTCATTAACCAGTTTCGGGAAAACATCAACCAGAGGCGGGGAAAGCATCAACCAACGGCGGGGAAGCCTTCGTCCAACAGGGGGGAGCACATTAAGCAGCTGCCCTCAGTATCAGGAGCAGCGGGGTGCAAATGAACCAGCAGCGGGGAAAACAACTTCGTGGGAACTCATTAACCAGTTTCGGGGGAACTCATTAACCAGTTTCGGGAAAACATGAACCAAAGGCGGGGAAAACGTGAACCAACTGCGGGGAAGCCATTGTCCAACAGGGGGCAGTACATTAAGCAGCTGCCCTTAGTATCAGGAGCAGCGGGGATCAGATTAAGGAACAGCCGGGAAAAGATCAGCCAACCGCGGGGGAACTCATTAACCAGTTTCGTGGGAACTCATTAACCAGTTTCGTGGGAACTCATTAACCAGTTTCGGGAAAACTTCAACCAAAGGCGGGGAAAACATCAACCAACGGCGGGGAAGCCATTGTCCTACAGTGGGGAGCACATTAAGCAGCTGCCCTTAGTATCAGGAGCAGCGGGGATCAGATTAAGGAACAGCCGGGAAAAGATCAGCCAACCGCGGGGGAACTCATTAACCAGTTTCGTGGGAACTCATTAACCAGTTTCGGGAAAACGTCCAGCAAGGGCGGGGAAAACATGAACCAGCGGCGGGGAAGGCATTGTCCAACAGGGGGGAGCACATTAAGCAGCTGCCCTTCCTATCAGGAGCAGCGGGGATCAGATTAAGGAACAGCCGGGAAAAGATCAGCCAACCGCGGGGGAACTCATTAACCAGTTTCGTGGGAACTCATTAACCAGTTGCGGGAAAACTTCCACCAAAGGCGGGGAAAACATCAACCAGCGGGGGGGAAGCCATTGTCCAACAGGGGGGAGCACATTAAGCAGCTGCCCTTGGTATCAGGAGCGGCGGGGTACAAATGAACCAGCAGCGGGGAAAACAGCTTCGTGGGAACTCATTAACCAGTTTCGTGGGAACTCATTAACCAGTTTCGTGGGAACTCATTAACCAGTTTCGGGAAACCTTCCACCCAAAGGCGGGGAAAGCATCAACCAACGGCGGGGAAGCCATTGTCCAACAGGGGGGAGCACATTAAGCAGCTGCCCTTAGTATCAGGAGCAGCGGGGAACAGATTAAGCAACAGCCGGGAAAAGATCAACCAACCGCGGGGGAACTCATTAACCAGTTTCCTGGGAACTCATTAACCAGTTTCGGGAAAACTTCCACCAAAGGCGGGGAAAACATCAAACAACGGCGGGGAAGCCATTGTCCAACAGGGGGGAGCACATTAAGCAGCTGCCCTTAGTATCAGGAGCAGCGGGGATCAGATTAAGCAACAGCCGGGAAAAGATCAGGAAACCGCGGGGGAACTCATTAACCAGTTTCGTGGGAACTCATTAACCAGTTTCGGGAAAACATCAACCAAAGGCGGGGAAAGCATCAACCAACGGCGGGGAAGCCACTGTCCAACAGTGGGGAGCACATTAAGCAGTTGCCCTTAGTCTCAGGAGCGGCGGGGATCAGATTAAGCAACAGCCTGGGAAAAGATCAACCAACCGCGGGGGAACTCATTAACCAGTTTCCTGGGAACTCATTAACCAGTTTCGTGGGAACTCATTAACCAGTTTCGGGAAAACCTCCACCAAAGGCGGGGAAAGCATGGACCAACGGCGGGGAAGCCATTGTCCAACCGGGGGGAGCACATTAAGCAGCTGCCCTTAGTATCAGGAGCAGCGGGGTACAAATGAACCAGCAGCGGGGAAAACAACTTCGTGGGAACTCATTAACCAGTTTCGTGGGAACTCATTAACCAGTTTCGGGGGAACTCATTAACCAGTTTCGGGAAAACTTCCACCAAAGGCGGGGAAAGCATCAACCAACGGCCGGGAAGCCATTGTCCAACAGTGGGGAGCACATTAAGCAGCTGCCCTTAGTATCAGGAGCAGCGGGGATCAGATTAAGTAACAGCCGGGAAAAGATCAGCCAACCGCGGGGGAACTCATTAACCAGTTTCGTGGGAACTCATTAACCAGTTTCGTGGGAACTCATTAACCAGTTTCGGGAAAACGTCCACCAAAGGCGGGGAAAACATGAACCAACGGCGGGGAGGCCATTGTCCAACAGGGGGGAGCACATTAAGCAGCTGCCCTTAGTATCAGGAGCAGCGGGGTACAAATGAACCAGCAGCGGGGAAAACAACTTCGTGGGAACTCATTAACCAGTTTCGTGGGAACTCATTAACCAGTTTCGGGAAAACATCCACCAAAGGCGGGGAAAGCATCAACCAACGGCCGGGAAGCCATTGTCCAACAGTGGGGAGCACATTAAGCAGCTGCCCTTAGTATCAGGAGCAGCGGGGATCAGATTAAGCAACAGCCGGGAAAAGATCAGCGAACCGCGGGGGAACTCATTAACCAGTTTCGTGGGAACTCATTAACCAGTTTCGTGGGAACTCATTAACCAGTTTCGGGAAAACGTCCACCAAAGGCGGGGAAAACATGAACCAACGGCGGGGAGGCCATTGTCCAACAGGGGGGAGCACATTAAGCAGCTGCCCTTAGTATCAGGAGCAGCGGGGTACAAATGAACCAGCAGCGGGGAAAACAACTTCGTGGGAACTCATTAACCAGTTTCGTGGGAACTCATTAACCAGTTTCGGGAAAACATCCACCAAAGGCGGGGAAAGCATCAACCAACGGCCGGGAAGCCATTGTCCAACAGTGGGGAGCTCATTAAGCAGCTGCCCTTAGTATCAGGAGCAGCGGGGATCAGATTAAGCAACAGCCGGGAAAAGATCAGCCAACCGCGGGGGAACTCATTAACCAGTTTCGTGGGAACTCATTAACCAGTTTCGTGGGAACTCATTAACCAGTTTCGGGAAAACGTCCACCAAAGGCGGGGAAAACATGAACCAACGGCGGGGAGGCCATTGTCCAACAGGGGGGAGCACATTAAGCAGCTGCCCTTAGTATCAGGAGCAGCGGGGATCAGATTAAGCAACAGCCGGGAAAAGAACAGCCAACCGCGGGGGAACTCATTAACCAGTTTCGTGGGAACTCATTAACCAGTTTCGGGAAAACTTCCACCAAAGGCGGGGAAAACATGCACCAACGGCGGGGAAGCCTTTGTCCAACAGGGGGGAGCACATTAAGCAGCTGCCCTTAGTATCAGGAGCAGCGGGGTACAAATGAACCAGCAGCGGGGAAAACAGCTTCGTGGGAACTCATTAACCAGTTTCGGGGGAACTCATTAACCAGTTTCGGGAAAACGTCCACCAAAGGCGGGGAAAACATCAACCAACGGCGGGGAAGCCATTGTCCAACAGGGGGGAGCACATTAAGCAGCTGCCCTTAGTATCAGGAGCAGCGGGGTACAAATGAACCAGCAGCGGGGAAAACAGCTTCGTGGGAACTCATTAACCAGTTTCGGGGGAACTCATTAACCAGTTTCGGGAAAACGTCCACCGAAGGCGGGGATAACATCAACCAACGGCGGGGAAGCCATTGTCCAACAGGGGGGAGCACATTAAGCAGCTGCCCTTAGTATCAGGAGCAGCGGGGTACAAATGAACCAGCAGCGGGGAAAACAGCTTCGTGGGAACTCATTAACCAGTTTCGGGGGAACTGATTAACCAGTTTCGGGAAAACGTCCACCAAAGGCGGGGAAAACATCAACCAACGGCGGGGAAGCCATTGTCCAACAGGGGGGAGCACATTAAGCAGCTGCCCTTAGTATCAGGAGCAGCGGGGATCAGATTAAGCAACAGCCGGGAAAAGATCAACCAACCGCGGGGGAACTCATTAACCAGTTTCCTGGGAACTCATTAACCAGTTTCGGGGGAACTCATTAACCAGTTTCGGGAAACCGTCCACCTAAGGCGGGGAAAACATGAACCAACGGCGGGGAAGCCATTGTCCAACCGGGGGGAGCACATTAAGCAGATGCCCTTAGTATCAGGAGCAGCGGGGATCAGATTAAGCAACAGCCGGGAAAAGATCAGCCAACCGCGGGGGAACCCATTAACCAGTTTCCTGGGAACTCATTAACTAGTTTCCTGGGAACTCATTAACCAGTTTCGTGGGAACTCACTAACCAGTTTCGGGAAAACCTCCACCAAAGGCGGGGAAAGCATGAACCAACGGCGGGGAAGCCATTGTCCAACCGGGGGGAGCACATTAAGCAGCTGCCCTTAGTATCAGGAGCAGCGGGGTACAAATGAACCAGCAGCGGGGAAAACAACTTCGTGGGAACTCATTAACCAGTTTCGTGGGAACTCATTAACCAGTTTCGGGGGAACTCATTAACCAGTTTCGGGAAAACCTCCACCAAAGGCGGGGAAAGCATCAACCAACGGCCGGGAAGCCATTGTCCAACAGTGGGGAGCACATTAAGCAGCTGCCCTTAGTATCAGGAGCAGCGGGGATCAGATTAAGCAACAGCCGGGAAAAGATCAGCCAACCGCGGGGGAACTCATTAACCAGTTTCGTGGGAACTCATTAACCAGTTTCGGGGGAACTCATTAACCAGTTTCGGGAAAACGTCCACCAAAGGCGGGGAAAACATGAACCAACGGCGGGGAAGCCATTGTCCAACAGTGGGGAGCACATTAAGCAGCTGCCCTTAGTCTCAGGAGCAGCGGGGAACAGATTAAGCAACAGCCGGGAAAAGATCAGCCAACCGCGGGGGAACTCATTAACCAGTTTTGTGGGAACTCATTAACCAGTTTCGGGAAAACATCAACCAAAGGCGGGGAAAGTATCAACCAACGGCGGGGAAGCCACTGTCCAACAGTGGGGAGCACATTAAGCAGCTGCCCTTAGTATCAGGAGCAGCGGGGATCAGATTAAGCAACAGCCGGGAAAAGATCAACCAACCGCGGGGGAACTCATTAACCAGTTTCGTGGGAACTCATTAACCAGTTTCGGGGGAACTCATTAACCAGTTTCGGGGGAACTCATTAACCAGTTTCGGGAAAACGTCCACCAAAGGCGGGGATAACATCAACCAACGGCGGGGAAGCCATTGTCCAACAGGGGGGAGCGCATTAAGCAGCTGCCCTTAGTATCAGGAGCAGCGGGGTACAAATGAACCAGCAGCGGGGAAAACAGCTTCGTGGGAACTCATTAACCAGTTTCGGGGGAACTGATTAACCAGTTTCGGGAAAACGTCCACCAAAGGCGGGGAAAACATCAACCAACGGCGGGGAAGCCATTGTCCAACAGGGGGGAGCACATTAAGCAGCTGCCCTTAGTATCAGGAGCAGCGGGGATCAGATTAAGCAACAGCCGGGAAAAGATCAACCAACCGCGGGGGAACTCATTAACCAGTTTCCTGGGAACTCATTAACCAGTTTCGGGGGAACTCATTAACCAGTTTCGGGAAACCGTCCACCTAAGGCGGGGAAAACATGAACCAACGGCGGGGAAGCCATTGTCCAACCGGGGGGAGCACATTAAGCAGCTGCCCTTAGTATCAGGAGCAGCGGGGATCAGATTAAGCAACAGGAGGGAAAAGATCAGCCAACCGCGGGGGAACTCATTAACCAGTTTCGTGGGAACTCATTAACCAGTTTCGGGAAAACTTCCACCAAAGGCGGGGAAAACATGCTCCAACGGCGGGGAAGCCATTGTCCAACAGGGGGGAGCACATTAAGCAGCTGCCCTTAGTATCAGGAGCAGCGGGGATCAGAGTAAGCAACAGCCGGGAAAAGATCAGCCAACCGCGGGCGAACTCATTAACCAGTTTCGTGGGAACTCATTAACCAGTTTCGGGGGAACTCATTAACCAGTTTCGGGAAAACCTCCACCAAAGGCGGGGAAAACATCAAAAAACGGCGGGGAAGCCATTGTCCAACAGGGGGGAGCACATTAAGCAGCTGCCCTTAGTATCAGCAGCAGCGGGGATCAGATTAAGCAACAGCCGGGAAAAGATCAACCAACCGCGGGGGAACTCATTAACCAGTTTCGGGGGAACTCATTAACCAGTTTCGGGGGAACTCATTAACCAGTTTCGGGAAAACCTCCACCAAAGGCGGGGAAAACATCAAACAACGGCGGGGAAGCCATTGTCCAACAGGGGGAAGTACATTAAGCAGCTGCCCTTAGTATCAGGAGCAGAGGGGTGCAAATGAACCAGCAGCGGGGAAAACAACTTCGTGGGAACTCATTAACCAGTTTCGTGGGAACTCATTAACCAGTTTCGGGAAAACATCCACCAAAGGCGGGGAAAGCATCAACCAACGGCGGGGAAGCCATTGTCCAACCGGGCGGAGCACATTAAGCAGCTGCCCTTAGTATCAGGAGCAGCGGGGATCAGATGAAGCAACAGCCGGGAAAAGATCAGCCAACCGCGGGGGAACTCATTAACCAGTTTCGTGGGAACTCATTAACCAGTTTCGTGGGAACTCATTAACCAGTTTCGGGAAAACTTCCACCAGAGGCGGGGAAAACATGAACCAACGGCGGGGAAGCCATTGTCCAACAGACGGGAGCACATTAAGCAGCTGCCCTTAGTATCAGGAGCAGCGGGGATCAGAGTAAGCAACAGCCGGGAAAAGATCAGCCAACCGCGGGGGAACTCATTAACCAGTTTCGTGGGAACTCATTAACCAGTTTCGGGAAAACCTCCACCAAAGGCGGGGAAAACATCAAAAAACGGCGGGGAAGCCATTGTCCAACAGGGGGGAGCACATTAAGCAGCTGCCCTTAGTATCAGCAGCAGCGGGGATCAGATTAAGCAACAGCCGGGAAAAGATCAACCAACCGCGGGGGAACTCATTAACCAGTTTCGTGGGAACTCATTAACCAGTTTCGTGGGAACTCATTAACCAGTTTCGGGAAAACCTCAACCAAAGGCGGGGAAAACATCAACCAACGGCGGGGAAGCCATTGTCCTACAGTGGGGAGCACATTAAGCAGCTGCCCTTAGTATCAGGAGCAGCGGGGATCAGATTAAGCAACAGCCGGGAAAAGATCAACCAACCGCGGGGGAACTCATTAACCAGTTTCGTGGGAACTCATTAACCAGTTTCGTGGGAACTCATTAACCAGTTTCGGGAAAACTTCAACCAAAGGCGGGGAAAACATCAACCAACGGCGGGGAAGCCATTGTCCTACAGTGGGGAGCACATTAAGCAGCTGCCCTTAGTATCAGGTGCAGCGGGGTACAAATGAACCAGCAGCGGGGAAAACAGCTTCGTGGGAACTCATTAACCAGTTTCGTGGGAACTCATTAACCAGTTTCGGGGGAACTCATTAACCAGTTTCGGGAAAACTTCCACCAAAGGCGGGGAAAACATCAAACAACGGCGGGGAAGCCATTGTCCAACAGGGGGGAGCACATTAAGCAGCTGCCCTTAGTATCAGGAGCAGCGGGGATCAGATTAAGCAACAGCCGGGAAAAGATCAGGAAACCGCGGGGGAACTCATTAACCAGTTTCGTGGGAACTCATTAACCAGTTTCGGGAAAACATCAACCAAAGGCGGGGAAAGCATCAACCAACGGCGGGGAAGCCACTGTCCAACAGTGGGGAGCACATTAAGCAGCTGCCCTTAGTCTCAGGAGCAGCGGGGATCAGATTAAGCAACAGCCTGGGAAAAGATCAACCAACCGCGGGGGAACTCATTAACCAGTTTCCTGGGAACTCATTAACCAGTTTCGTGGGAACTCATTAACCAGTTTCGGGAAAACCTCCACCAAAGGCGGGGAAAGCATGAACCAACGGCGAGGAAGCCATTGTCCAACCGGGGGGAGCACATTAAGCAGCTGCCCTTAGTATCAGGAGCAGCGGGGTACAAATGAACCAGCAGCGGGGAAAACAACTTCGTGGGAACTCATTAACCAGTTTCGTGGGAACTCATTAACCAGTTTCGGGGGAACTCATTAACCAGTTTCGGGAAAACTTCCACCAAAGGCGGGGAAAGCATCAACCAACGGCCGGGAAGCCATTGTCCAACAGTGGGGAGCACATTAAGCAGCTGCCCTTAGTATCAGGAGCAGCGGGGATCAGATTAAGCAACAGCCGGGAAAAGATCAGCCAACCGCGGGGGAACTCATTAACCAGTTTCGTGGGAACTCATTAACCAGTTTCGTGGGAACTCATTAACCAGTTTCGGGAAAACGTCCACCAAAGGCGGGGAAAACATGAACCAACGGCGGGGAGGCCATTGTCCAACAGGGGGGAGCACATTAAGCAGCTGCCCTTAGTATCAGGAGCAGCGGGGATCAGATTAAGCAACAGCCGGGAAAAGATCAGCCAACCGCGGGGGAACTCATTAACCAGTTTCGTGGGAACTCATTAACCAGTTTCGGGAAAACTTCCACCAAAGGCGGGGAAAACATGCACCAACGGCGGGGAAGCCTTTGTCCAACAGGGGGGAGCACATTAAGCAGCTGCCCTTAGTATCAGGAGCAGCGGGGATCAGATTTAGCAGCAGCCGGGAAAAGATCAGGAAACCGCGGGGGAACTCATTAACCAGTTTCGTGGGAACTCATTAACCAGTTTCGGGAAAACTTCCACCAAAGGCGGGGAAAACATGCACCAACGGCGGGGAAGCCATTGTCCAACAGGGGGGAGCACATTAAGCAGCTGCCCTTAGTATCAGGAGCAGCGGGGATCAGATTAGGCAACAGCCGGGAAAAGATCAGCCAACCGCGGGGGAACTCATTAACCAGTTTCGTGGGAACTCATTAACCAGTTTCGGGAAAACTTCCACCAAAGGCGGGGAAAACATGCACCAATGGCGGGGAAGCCATTGTCCAACAGGGGGGAGAACATTAAGCAGCTGCCCTTAGTATCAGGAGCAGCGGGGATCAGATTAAGCAACAGCCGGGAAAAGATCAGCCAACCGCGGGGGAACTCATTAACCAGTTTCCTGGGAACTCATTAACCAGTTTCGGGAAAACGTCCACCAAAGGCGGGGACAACATGCACCAACGGCGGGGAAGCCATTGTCCAACAGGGGGGAGCACATTAAGCAGCTGCCCTTTGTATCAGGAGCAGCGGGGTACAAATGAACCAGCAGCGGGGAAAACAACTTCGTGGGAACTCATTAACCAGTTTCGTGGGAACTCATTAACCAGTTTCGTGGGAACTCATTAACCAGTTTCGGGAAAACATCAACCAAAGGCGGGGAAAACATCAAACAACGGCGGGGATGCCATTGTCCAACAGGGGGGAGCACATTAAGCAGCTGCCCTTAGTATCAGGAGCAGCGGGGATCAGATTAAGCAACAGCCGGGAAAAGATCAGGAAACCGCGGGGGAACTCATTAACCAGTTTCCTGGGAACTCATTAACCAGTTTCGTGGGAACTCATTAACCAGTTTCGGGAAAACTTCCACCAAAGGCGGGGAAAGCATCAACCAACGGCGGGGAAGCCTTTGTCCAACAGTGGGGAGCACATCAAGCAGCTGCCCTTAGTCTCAGGAGCAGCGGGGAACAGATTAAGCAACAGCCGGGAAAAGATCAGCCAACCGCGGGGGAACTCATTAACCAGTTTCCTGGGAACTCATTAACCAATTTCGTGGGAACTCATTAACCAGTTTCGGGGAAACTTCCACCAAAGGCGGGGAAAACATGAAACAACGGCGGGGAAGCCATTGTCCAACAGGGGGGAGCACATTAAGCAGCTGCCCTTAGTATCAGGAGCATCGGTGCACAAATGAACCAGCAGCGGGGAAAACAGCTTCGTGGGAACTCATTAACCAGTTTCGTGGGAACTCATTAACCAGTTTCGGGAAAACATCAACCAGAGGCGGGGAAAACATGCACCAACGGCGGGGAAGCCATTGTCCAACAGGGGGGAGTACATTAAGCAGCTGCCCTTAGTATCAGGAGCAGCGGGGTACAAATGAACAAGCAGCGGGGAAAACAACTCCGTGGGAACTCATTAACCAGTTTCCTGGGAACTCATTAACCAGTTTCGGGAAACCTTCCACCAAAGGCGGGGAAAACATGCACCAACGGCGGGGAAGCCATTGTCCAACAGGGGGGAGCACATTAAGCAGCTGCCCTTAGTATCAGGAGCAGCGGGGATCAGATTTAGCAGCAGCCGGGAAAAGATCAGGAAACCGCGGGGGAACTCATTAACCAGTTTCGTGGGAACTCATTAACCAGTTTCGTGGGAACTCATTAACCAGTTTCGGGAAAACATCAACCAGAGGCGGGGAAAGCATCAACCAACGGCGGGGAGGCCATTGTCCAACAGGGCGGAGCACATTAAGCAGCTGCCCTTAGTATCAGGAGCAGCGGGGATCAGATTAAGCAACAGCCGGGAAAAGAACAGCCAACCGCGGGGGAACTCATTAACCAGTTTCGTGGGAACTCATTAACCAGTTTCGGGAAAACGTCCACCAAAGGCGGGGAAAACATGAACCAACGGCGGGGAGGCCATTGTCCAACAGGGGGGAGCACATTAAGCAGCTGCCCTTAGTATCAGGAGCAGCGGGGATCAGATTAAGCAACAGCCGGGAAAAGATCAGCCAACCGCGGGGGAACTCATTAACCAGTTTCGTGGGAACTCATTAACCAGTTTCGGGAAAACTTCCACCAAAGGCGGGGAAAACATGCACCAACGGCGGGGAAGCCTTTGTCCAACAGGGGGGAGCACATTAAGCAGCTGCCCTTAGTATCAGGAGCAGCGGGGTACAAATGAACCAGCAGCGGGGAAAACAGCTTCGTGGGAACTCATTAACCAGTTTCGGGGGAACTCATTAACCAGTTTCGGGAAAACGTCCACCAAAGGCGGGGAAAACATCAACCAACGGCGGGGAAGCCATTGTCCAACAGGGGGGAGCACATTAAGCAGCTGCCCTTAGTATCAGGAGCAGCGGGGATCAGATTAAGCAACAGCCGGGAAAAGAACAGCCAACCGCGGGGGAACTCATTAACCAGTTTCGTGGGAACTCATTAACCAGTTTCGTGGGAACTCATTAACCAGTTTCGGGAAAACGTCCACCAAAGGCGGGGAAAACATGAACCAACGGCGGGGAGGCCATTGTCCAACAGGGGGGAGCACATTAAGCAGCTGCCCTTAGTATCAGGAGCAGCGGGGATCAGATTAAGCAACAGGAGGGAAAAGATCAGCCAACCGCGGGGGAACTCATTAACCAGTTTCGTGGGAACTCATTAACCAGTTTCGGGAAAACTTCCACCAAAGGCGGGGAAAGCATCAACCAACGGCGGGGAAGCCTTTGTCCAACAGTGGGGAGCACATTAAGCAGCTGCCCTTAGTCTCAGGAGCAGCGGGGTACAAATGAACCAGCAGCGGGGAAAACAACCTCGTGGGAACTCATTAACCAGTTTCGTGGGAACTCATTAACCAGTTTCGGGAAAACGTCCACCAAAGGCGGGGAAAACATGCACCAACGGCGGGGAAGCCATTGTCCAACAGTGGGGAGCACATTAGGCAGCTGCCCTTAGTATCAGGAGCAGCGGGGTACAAATGAACCAGCAGCGGGGAAAACAACCTCGTGGGAACTCATTAACCAGTTTCGTGGGAACTCATTAACCAGTTTCGGGAAAACGTCCACCAAAGGCGGGGAAAGCATCAACCAACGGCGGGGAAGCCATTGTCCAACAGTGGGGAGCACATTAGGCAGCTGCCCTTAGTATCAGGAGCAGCGGGGATCAGATTAAGCAACAGCCGGGAAAAGAACAGCCAACCGCGGGGGAACTCATTAACCAGTTTCGTGGGAACTCATTAACCAGTTTCGTGGGAACTCATTAACCAGTTTCGGGAAAACGTCCACCAAAGGCGGGGAAAACATGCACCAACGGCGGGGAAGCCATTGTCCAACAGGGGGGAGCACATTAAGCAGCTGCCCTTAGTATCAGGAGCGGCGGGGATCAGATTAAGCAACAGCCGGGAAAAGATCAACCAACCGCGGGGGAACTCATTAACCAGTTTCGTGGGAACTCATTAACCAGTTTCGTGGGAACTCATTAACCAGTTTCGGGAAAACTTCAACCAGAGGCGGGGAAAGCATCAACCAACGGCGGGGAAGCCTTTGTCCAACAGTGGGGAGCACATTAAGCAGCTGCCCTTAGTATCAGGAGCAGCGGGGTACAAATGAACCAGCAGCGGGGAAAACAGCTTCGTGGGAACTCATTAACCAGTTTCGGGGGAACTCATTAACCAGTTTCGGGAAAACTTCCACCAAAGGCGGGGAAAGCATGAACCAACGGCGGGGAAGGCATTGTCCAACCGGGGGGAGCACATTAAGCAGCTGCCCTTAGTATCAGGAGCAGCGGGGATCAGATTAAGCAACAGCCGGGAAAAGATCAGCCAACCGCGGGGGAACTCATTAACCAGTTTCGGGGGAACTCATTAACCAGTTTCGGGAAAACTTCCACCAAAGGCGGGGAAAACATGCACCAACGGCGGGGAAGCCATTGTCCAACAGGGGGGAGCACATTAAGCAGCTGCCCTTAGTATCAGGAGCAGCGGGGTACAAATGAACCAGCAGCGGGGAAAACAGCGTCGTGGGAACTCATTAACCAGTTTCGTGGGAACTCATTAACCAGTTTCGGGGGAACTCATTAACCAGTTTCGGGAAAACTTCCACCAAAGGCGGGGAAAACATGCACCAACGGCGGGGAAGCCATTGTCCAACAGGGGGGAGCACATTAAGCAGCTGCCCTTAGTATCAGGAGCAGCGGGGTACAAATGAACCAGCAGCGGGGAAAACAACTTCGTGGGAACTCATTAACCAGTTTCGTGGGAACTCATTAACCAGTTTCGGGAAAACGTCCACCAAAGGCGGGGAAAGCATCAACCAACGGCGGGGAAGCCATTGTCCAACAGTGGGGAGCACATTAGGCAGCTGCCCTTAGTATCAGGAGCAGCGGGGATCAGATTAAGCAACAGCCGGGAAAAGAACAGCCAACCGCGGGGGAACTCATTAACCAGTTTCGTGGGAACTCATTAACCAGTTTCGTGGGAACTCATTAACCAGTTTCGGGAAAACGTCCACCAAAGGCGGGGAAAACATGCACCAACGGCGGGGAAGCCATTGTCCAACAGGGGGGAGCACATTAAGCAGCTGCCCTTAGTATCAGGAGCGGCGGGGATCAGATTAAGCAACAGCCGGGAAAAGATCAACCAACCGCGGGGGAACTCATTAACCAGTTTCGTGGGAACTCATTAACCAGTTTCCTGGGAACTCATTAACCAGTTTCGGGAAAACTTCAACCAGAGGCGGGGAAAGCATCAACCAACGGCGGGGAAGCCTTTGTCCAACAGGGGGGAGCACATTAAGCAGCTGCCCTTAGTATCAGGAGCAGCGGGGTACAAATGAACCAGCAGCGGGGAAAAAAGCTTCGTGGGAACTCATTAACCAGTTTCGGGGGAACTCATTAACCAGTTTCGGGAAAACTTCCACCAAAGGAGGGGAAAGCATGAACCAACGGCGGGGAAGGCATTGTCCAACCGGGGGGAGCACATTAAGCAGCTGCCCTTAGTATCAGGAGCAGCGGGGATCAGATTAAGCAACAGCCGGGAAAAGATCAGCCAACCGCGGGGGAACTCATTAACCAGTTTCGGGGGAACTCATTAACCAGTTTCGGGAAAACTTCCACCAACGGCGGGGAAAACATGCACCAACGGCGGGGAAGCCATTGTCCAACAGGGGGGAGCACATTAAGCAGCTGCCCTTAGTATCAGGAGCAGCGGGGTACAAATGAACCAGCAGCGGGGAAAACAGCTTCGTGGGAACTCATTAACCAGTTTCGTGGGAACTCATTAACCAGTTTCGGGGGAACTCATTAACCAGTTTCGGGAAAACTTCCACCAAAGGCGGGGAAAACATGCACCAACGGCGGGGAAGCCATTGTCCAACAGGGGGGAGCACATTAAGCAGCTGCCCTTAGTATCAGGAGCAGCGGGGTACAAATGAACCAGCAGCGGGGAAAACAACTTCGTGGGAACTCATTAACCAGTTTCGTGGGAACTCATTAACCAGTTTCGGGAAAACTTCCACCAAAGGCGGGGAAAGCATGAACCAACGGCGGGGAAGGCATTGTCCAACCGGGGGGAGCACATTAAGCAGCTGCCCTTAGTATCAGGAGCAGCGGGGATCAGATTAAGCAACAGCCGGGAAAAGATCAGCCAACCGCGGGGGAACTCATTAACCAGTTTCCTGGGAACTCATTAACCAGTTTCGTGGGAACTCATTAACCAGTTTCGGGAAAACGTCCACCAAAGGCGGGGAAAACATCAACCAACGGCGGGGAAGCCATTGTCCAACAGGGGGGAGCACATTAAGCAGCTGCCCTTAGTATCAGGAGCAGCGGGGATCAGATGAAGCAACAGCCGTGAAAAGAACAGCCAACCGCGGGGGAACTCAT